>NW_015387735.1:230937-269951 GCF_001527695.2 Protobothrops mucrosquamatus | reverse complement strand
CCAGATCCTTCTGTATCTTAAGCCTGTCTTCTGGAGTGTTGGCTATTCCTGCCAGCTTGGTGTCGTCTGCAAATTTGATGAGTTCCCCATCTATCCCCTCATCCAAATCGTTGATGAAGATGTTGAAGAGCACTGGGCCCAGAACAGAGCCCTGGGGCACCCCACTACACACTTCCCTCCATGTAGATGTGGTTCCATTCATCAGCTGCAATATGTATGCAATCAAATGAATTCAGTCATTGTATGTCTTTAAATATCTTTTGTAGGAAAATAAAGAATGAGATAATCTCTCTGAAAAATAGGGAGGTGAGCAAAAATAAATTAATGTCCAGGCAATTTTTATCAGCACTGTCAACTTATTTATGACTTATTATGATTTTTATTTATATTACAGTCTCCCATATAATCCTGAACATGTGATTTTTGACTTTTTAAAAGCAATTGTTTTACAATGTGAAGAGTTTTCAAGATAAGAATTAACAACTGTACTCAATATAGTTGGAGCAAAATTGGCAGCAGACTTACTGAACTCCTTATATTCACCAGTAAACATGCACACAGTTGTTTTTTAATCATCACCCCAAAACAGAAAATTTATAACCAAAAAATGAATTTAAAAGGATAGTGATTTGTCTGTAACTTCCACATTCTGATGCATATGTCTACTTGTACATATGTAAATAATTACTATAATTTAAATAGGTATGTGTTATATATCACTTTTCTAGAAAACAACAATGAATCCTCTTAATCTGATATTCAGATGCTAATTACGGGCTAGTAATTTCAAATGTTAATTTAAGGACTAGTAAACTCTTCCTTTCAGCTTGGATCTGGATTGGATAGAACTTCAAATAATGTTTCATTACTGAAGTCTTTGATAACTTCAAGTGGAGAACTGTCCTTTTATAAATAAGTCACCCAGCACATGAGATATGCAGCCGGATGTTGTTTGAAACAAGTTGAAATCACCAAATAATCTTCAAGGGAATTCCTTAATAAAACATACCACACAGCCTTAATGGCTGGAGATACACAAGAGTATGGAACCTGATTGTGCAAGCTTTGTCCAAAGCAAAACAAATCCTGTGTAATAAAGGCAGCTTGAAAACAGCCACAAAATTATTCGCATTGTACCATCTTGCTTATCAACAAGACTCTGCTCTTGAAAAGTGGGATCCATCTTGATCCATTTGAATCTGTGCAGCTGACTCCCTCATCCCAAGTTGTCCCACAGTGGCGGGCCAGCATGCATGTGGTTTTATCTCTTAAAAAGATAAAGAGCTTGGCTCATGGGATCTTTATCTCGTAAAAAAGAGCAGAGGGGGCATCAAAGGGCCAAAGCAGCATGCTGTTCAGATGGAGTGCATTAGACAAAGGCAGTCGCTGACCGATAAAGATGGTTCCCTAGGACTGAAGCCTACTTTCAAAGACTTGATTAATGGTTGCCGGGACAACAGGTTCAGAACCTGAAAGGACGTAAGGATGGGGACCCCTCCCTCTTCTTCCCCTCTTCAGGTTGCCTGTATTGGAGGCCTTTCCTGTGTTTGTTGAGCGACTCTGGCCCTTCTAATGGGTCCACAGTTGGCAATTAAAGTAATGAAACACAGAAAAGACACCTGCTTTGAATGAACACAGCAATCGGCAGAAAGTGCTGAGCGCCCCTCCAGTGGAGAGCCATCGGAATGCCTAGCCCGCTCCTTAACAGCATCCTCATTAAAGAAGAGAAACCTTTCCATCTAATCCGTCAGTCTTTCCCCCCTCCTTGCCCACCCTTTGCACAGGCCAACATGTGGATGTTAGCATAGCTGGACTGCTTGGCATTCCTTCCTGCCTAGTTTGGCGAACATGCTACATTTTAAAACTTGTTGGGCCCTTTTATGTTTTATTTGACCCTATGTAATTGCATTCCTGAAGGAGTAACAGGCTTGCTCGGTGATTTATGTCCTGTATTAAATGTCAGTTTTGAAAAGACACAGTTAACAGTTTGGTTTAACCTCCTGCCTTCCTAGGAAAGTTCAAAACGGAACCGTCTCTTGACTCTGGAGCGTGGGGGGTGATGGTAATTGTAGTGGTGGAGTAGGGAGCTTTAGAAGAGACAGTGGATGGAAACTGTTTACAACCAGCCTCACCCCTTCAAGATACCCCCCCTTCTCTCACACACACACATTTTTGCAGAGACCTCAAAGTTTTCCAAGTGTACTAAATCAGCAATTGTTACCACCACTCATTGGCAGGAGATTGAGTGAATGATTAAGAACAGATTCTTTTTTCTCTAGATGAACACAAAATGGCTGCATGAGCCGGGTGCTCTAAGGGGCAGGGCCTGTTTCTGCTAGAGGATCAAGCAAATAAATTGCTCTTATAATGGTGAGCTCTCAAATTTGGGTTGGGTTGGTGTATCATTTATCTTTTGATATTCCACTTCCTTCTGCTGCTTTTCTTACAATGTAATGAAACAGCAATTAGTGCAATAGAACAAATAGGGTGAGAAAGGGAAAAAAAGAATAAATGTAATATTGAAAGTGTTCAACAGGTGAAAGTTCATAAATTTACATGGAGATGTATCCTATTCCCACTACACACCAATACAAATCTTCCAAAATTGTTTATTGCTTTTTGTGTATTTGCCACATAGTTATGTTTATATATTGCACACTGCCCATTTTAAATGTGCAGCTATATAAATTTGTTGAATAAATAAATAAAAATAAGCACAGAAAAAAAACTAAAAGTATAATTGTCCCCACATTCAGAAGCTCATGAGTGCATTTTATATTACAGGCTTATTTTTGTCTTGGGGCTATGGTAGCATTTTAGTTTTAAGCAGAAATATAGGGTTGGATGTAGGAAGTGAATGCAAATCCTTACTTACTCACAAAACACTGGATCATTTTGTGCCTTTCATTGAAAAATAAACCTTGCAAGATCAGATTGTATAAGCCAATATCTTATATCTTAGACTATAGTAACCATATGTCTCTAGGAAACATTGTAGAGGAAAAAGGTCACGATTCTTCTCCCTATTCATTATCTCTAATTGATCCCAAGTGGTGTTAGCAGAATAAAATGGTAGGTTGGCTCAAAATAAGATCCCAGTTCTTTAGTCCAAATATAGGGTTAAAAAGCCCTTTACAGCAGGAAAAGTTTCACATTGTCAAGTTTGGGCAGCCACCATTCTTAAGACTCCCAAGGCAGGGAAACCTTAACAGAAAAGACAGATGCAGCAGAGAAGTCAGTTGATAATGGCATGCTTTTAACATACTTTCACTTTCTTGAAATGTGGTCTTCATTTGAGAAGTTTGAAAAAAAAGGAAGTAATAGTACACTTAGCACCTCAAAATTATTTTGGAATAATACACATCTCTTAATTTTAAAAAAATGCAGAAAAGAATTTTTAAAAATAAAATAAAGTTTCATAATTTTTTATACTAAATTGGAATTAATTATCTTAAAATAATCTGCTAAATGTGCTCTATGTTTTATTTACTTTTGCTCTGCTACTGTAAATATGCTCTATGTTTATTGACTTTCACCATTATTAATGTGTATTTGCATGTATCTGTATGTACACACACCACACAAACTATGCTGGTCTAGGATTATGTAGAAATTGAAATCCAATGCATCCAAAGGTTGGGAAAAAGTAGTTCATAGAATTGGAAAGGTTTTCACAAGTTAATCTCTTGGAATCTGTTAAAAATGTTTCAGATAGCAATCCAGAATAGGATAACACACTACTTCATAAGATAGCCTACTATATTCCTTAGTTGAGAGCTCTTATAATCAGGCAAGCTTCCTATGTTTTAACCACAATCTATTTCCTTGTAGTTGCAACTCACTGGTTCAGGTTCATAGAAACATAGAATTCTAAGCTTGGAAGGGACTCAGAAGTCTTCTAGTTTTAACCCTCTGCCAATGTAGCATTCCCCATATCACTCTGGTTGATCTACCCTCCATGACAGCAGAATACAAGTCCAATCTTTCTTCTATATAGTAACTCTTATAATTCATTTCCTCCCTCAGTCTTTGCTGTACTGTAAAAATATTCAGTTGCATCTTTAAACATTCCTCATAAAACTTGTTCTTCATTCTGCTCATAATTTTGCTGGCTTTCTTTTGAACTTGATCCACTTTGTTAATGTCAAACTTTATACAAGTATTAGTTAAATGTGTTATCCATATTGTGTCCAATAAGACATAGCAATCTTCATCTTTACCAGCTAGTATGTTCAAATCTGGGGTAATGGGAATTGTAGTCCAAACTATCTAAAACAGGCATGTCAAACTTGCGACATCATGTGACATCATACGATGTATCGGGACTTTCCCCCCATTGCTGGCAATGGGGTGGGTACGGTTTCAGCATGACGCATCTGGCCTGCAGGCCGGCAGTTTGACATGCCTGATCTAAAAAGTGGGGAAAGCTAGCTGTTGTAACAAAAGTTCCTGTTCCTTAAAGGACCAACACTTCTGCTTTATGCTTAAAAAAATTAGAATTGTGAAATAATGCATACCATGCTACATGTTATACTGGTTTCATGTCTTGTACATTTCAAGTAAATAAATAGAAAATTGTAATTATGAATGCTTATTAAGAGAAATCCCAGCAACCTTTACACAACTAGTTCTCAGAATTCCTTGAAAAGAGGCTCCTAAAAGATGAATAGCAGTTTCAAATGTATTAAATAGATTTCCAAGTGAACTGTCCTTGTATTGCAACGAAAGGCAATGAAATTACTGCTTCTTGTGGCAAAATAAGGCCTGGCTTTTTCCATTCAAAACAAAATAAATAAATGACGAAAGAGATTTTCATCAAAATGATGTGAAGTCTTGAGGCTATTTTCCTAGACATTTTCTACCAATGACTCATAAATTGTAGTAGCTGTTGTCACAGATGCTGGGTGATTAAAAAAATAAACCCACCTTATGAGTTGACCAAGGGTGTTATAGATAGAACTATAAGGGTAAAAGCGGGGGAAGGAGAAAGGTCTGTGGAAATACTAGAATAGCAAAATTAAGACATGTTGACTAGTGAGGAGGGAACAAACCAAAAAGGAAAAGGTGGACATTGGTAGACCTACACATCTAGGAGCCAGCCAGTGGGACTTGCCTTTCCAGCAAGGACAGGAAGGGCAAGAAGCAAGGGACTGACAGCCCAGACTGAGACCAGCTTGCCCCATTACAATCCTGGCTGGAATTTCTGAAATTGGTTTAAGCACCAGAGACAGGGAGCTTAGATAGGGATGCAGAATTGCCCTAAGTCTGTAAATCTGATCTTTAGTCAATGAATTGAAACAGGATGCAATACCAGCACTACTGAAGAAATCATAAAGGAGACATATTTTAATTAACTGTGGTTTACTTGATGATTTATTATAGCTTCCTGATGCAATGTCTTGAAGACTGAAGGTTACCTCTGAATTTGCCTCCAAATACCAGTTGTAGAAGATCAGCAGTGGGAGAAGATTATGACTTTTGCATGCACCCCAGAAACATCTGGTTATCAACAGTAAAAAACAAAATGCTGGATTAAGATGGAATTGACCTAATCCAGTAGAGTTGCTGTTACATTCTTACAAAAATACATGGAGCAAGCTTGCACAAGAGATCTGCCTTTGGGATTTACCATAGTTAAAACATGAGAAGTTGGGGAGGCTGAAGAGAGCTGGTGAAAAAAAAAGTAAATTTAAAAGACATTCACAAACACCCACTTTATCTGCCTTGTGACTGAATAAATCCAAGAACACTACATTTTACACATATATGTGAATTTCTCTGAAATTCTATTCTTTGAAAAAAAAAAACCTGTCCAGCATTAATCCTTAGTGCTCTTCCATAGACAGTTCCTGTGTGACAGCCTGAGACTAATGTTGCTCTTGATGTTCCCACAATACTGTGGGCTTCCACTAAACTTCACAAACTGAACTGATTAATTTTAGAATTTATTTGGTTTAGCTGCTGCAGCAGCACAAAAAATACAGTGAAGATGACAGAGAGAGAGAGAGAGAGACAGACAGACAGGCATACACACATCATACTATTCAGAGCAAGAAACATTATGAGGGGCACAGAACAATGGTTAGAAATGTTACCCAAAGAAATTAAAACTTGAAATAAAAAAAGGAAAACATATGTGAAATTTACATCATCTCCATTCATGAATTTCTCTAGGCCTTTTTGTCTTTGCACACCAACCTTTGCTTTCAATGTATCCATACATCACTTTGTATGTCATTTTTAACATTCTCACCTCTCCCTTATTGATGATCTCAATTCCATAGTATAGGATCTATAATCTCAAGGAGAAAAGCACACTCCCGTCAACCCTGGCAGGGCAAGGCAAGTTACTGTATATAAACAGGGAGAAAACTCCACACTCACTTACACTGTTGATATTACCTAGTCAGGTAATGAACATCTGCAAGCAAACAATCAAGCTCAGTGAACATCAAGGACTCCACGGTGTTTGATGTGTTTCCTTTCCTTCTGCCCTGCAGCAAGAGAAGGAAACAAGGAAAAGACTAAAAATGCTGCTAGCAGCCATTGTTAGTGCTTCCCAACTAGAGAGAACATTGGGAGATGATAACATTCATGGAACGCTTCAGTATGCCAGAAAAGTGATGCTGATGGAGGTGGGGGCTAGGGGGTGATGGTCTACACAGCCTTGTGGAAAGGTTCTTTCCTCTGTTCAGACATTGTACTGTATTCTAAGTTCTATTCGCATCCGGCAGCTTCCCAATTTCAAAGAAGGCCAGTGTTGAAGGTTTCAGGAGCAGAAAATGAGCAGAGGAGGAGATGTGGAACAAGCACTGAAAATATAATTGGTGTATAGATGATTACAGGATTGGAGGGCTTTCTCTTGAGTAGACCTTAACTTCCACCAATTGTCTGCACATGGTGTAAGGCAGGGGTCTTCAAACTTGGCCCTTTTATGACTTGTAGACTTCAACTCCCAGAATTCCTCAGCCAGGCATGCTGGCTGAGGAATTCTGGGAGTTGAAGTCCACAAGTCATAAAAGGGCCAAGTTTGAAGACCCCTGGTGTAAGGTGAGCTTTTTTCTTTTTTTCATTCAACACTGGATTTTTTTTAAAAGTATTTTATTAGAGTTTATTATAACATTAAATGCAATTAGAAACAAAGATCAGAAAAGAAAGGGGAAAGGAGAAGTGGGGGAAAGAATGCAAGGATGTAAAAAGAAAAAGAAAAAATAGTGACTTCTAAATTTTTTCAGCGCAGTGCAGTCCAATACAGTTAAAGCCTTGTGTTTTTGTAAGCCATTTCTGTAACAACAAGCTTAATTTCAATATCAAATCCTTAAATCAGAAAGTTTTCTGTTTCAAGCATGAAGTCCAGAAGTGGTTTCCAAATGGAAACAAAACTGAAGAAGTTCTTCTCTTTAATTAAAAAAAGTCAGCTTTGCTATCTCTGCTAATGTCATCACCTTTTCTATCTATTCTTCTATTGTGGGAATTGATGTATTTTCCCATTTTTGTGCATATAGGATTCTCACCGCTTTTCATTCAATGTTGTTAAACGCATTC
This sequence comes from Protobothrops mucrosquamatus, assembly GCF_001527695.2. Lineage (NCBI taxonomy): Eukaryota > Metazoa > Chordata > Lepidosauria > Squamata > Viperidae > Protobothrops > Protobothrops mucrosquamatus. Next base: position 262,406 of record NW_015387735.1, on the reverse strand, counting down.
CATGTTTGGATAAATGACATGGCAGATCACCAGCAGTGAAGGAGTGATTAGTTTATCATCTCTCTTAACTCAACCATCTAGATCTTTAACTCTTTAAGAAGTGTCATTTAAAGCTTTGAGAACACCCAGAATCAAGCCTCGGGCTTCAATTCTGCTTTTCTCTCCCCTTCAGTAAAGATGAAAAACAAAAAATTTCCAGCTTCTATTTAAGCATTTGTGAGACTGGGGTAGAAGGAAGGAGATTGGTTGCTCAGCTGATAAAGCTGTAAGAATTAGGGCTTGCCTGCAAAAAAACAAAGCTGTATTTTTTTCTCTTTGCAAGGAAAATTTAGGGACAAGGGCATGGAAATTTTCTCCTGATTATGATGCAAGATGGAGCTGTAGTACCCAAGCTCAATATTTAAGACTGAAAATACTTTTACATATACAGAGATTCAATTTCAGCTGTAATAATAATAATGACTGGAGAATAATCACAAAATATAAAGACCTGCAAATAAAAGTAGAATGACTGTGGCAAAAAAGCAAAGGTAGTACCATTAATAATAGGTGCCTTGGGTGCAATCCCAAAACATCTGGAGCACCATTTGAACAGCATCGACATTGACAAAATTACCATCAGTCAATTGCAAAAGGCAGTTTGATTTGGAACAGCTTACATCTGCACCACTTTTAAAGTATTTTTAAAGTATTAAACCACAACATCTGCCTATCCCAGGTCCTTGGAAAGAACTTGATAGACAGACAAAAATGCCAAATCTGGTCTAAATAACTGCCTAACTGTATGACTAACCATAATAGTCACAAACATTGGTTTATTGATATAACCATTCCAGGAGACAATAGTACTGAAGTCAAGGAAATGGAAAAGATGACAAACACTGAGTTGTGCAAACAGAGGATGCAAATACATGGAAGACCTCAAAATAGTACCAATTGTTAATGGGGCATAATACTAGATGAGGACCTAGAAAGATTTTGGACTGGTTAAATTTGGAACAACGTACAGCTTTCAACAGCCCAACGACACATAACAAAGCTGTTGCATCTCATACATAATTGGATGCTACCTTTATAGTTCCCAAGCATTTGAGTTTGGCTTGAATAATGAAGTAAATCAGCCAACATTATGTCTCACCATTTAAAGTACTACTAGTGTGAATTCAGTTGCCTGTGGTTTCTTCCCCTTCTTTGGAGGTTTTGAACAGATAGAAGGTCATCTATCAGGGATAGTGTAGTGAATCCTACAGTGTGCAGGGGATTGGTCACTTCTTAGGACCTTTCCAACTCTATGATTCTATCTCAGATCAAGGAAGACTGACAAACACCTATGTCATGTACTGCTAAGCCACAATCTGCTCAACCATAGCTTATTGGCTACATTAGCAAACCCACAAAGCCATGCATTTTAATTTACAGGACTCAATGGTTGGGTTCACACAACAAGTTAACTTAAACCAAATAAAACAAGATATAGTTTAGCACAGTATATGGATCCAGCCTTAAAAATGTAGAGTGTTGTTTACATTTAGCATGGCTAAAGCCTGCATTTGTTTTTCACTCCTTTGCCTTTCTCTCCTCTCTCTTACTGGCAAGTGCATATTTTTGCAGTTTTTGATTTGTTAGTAAAGTGAGAAACATCTCACCCAGGCAAGGCTGACATTGGAACTTCTTTGATGTTGATGTAGCAACACGGCCAGCAGTGTTGTGGCATATCCACTCCATTTAGGATAAGATCATATGAGACATTCAGCACTGGAGCAGAAGCAGGAAGTAGAACATTGTTGACAGCCAACAGTATTGCAGTGACAGTACTGCAGTAAGTCTTTGTCAAGTTAACTTCTTGCTTATAAAAGAATTATGTCCCTCTCATAGCATTCACAGAAGTAAAATGAATTACGTCTCTCTGTCTCATTCACAGAAACAAAACAGTACAACAGTTTTGAAGGGTAACTACTGTATACTTAACAGTCTATGAAAACCAAGTTAAACCACACCTTAAGAACAATGTTCAGTTCTGGGCACCATAGTTTAAGAAGGTTTAGATTTTAAACGGGAACAGATTGAAGAAAGAACAAGGGCATTGATCAGGGAACTATAAACTAAGCCTTTGGAGGAAAGATTGGACGAACTGGAAACATTTAGTCTTGAGAAGTTGGAAACAGGGGAGATGACAGCACATAGAACTGATACCACAGGGAAGAAGGTCAAAACCTGTTTCCTTTCACTTCCAATTGTAGGACCTGGAGAGCCAGTGTGGAGGAATGGCTAAAATATTGTGCTAGTATTGGGGAGACCCAGGTCCAAGTCAGTTTTCAGCCATGGAACTGCATGAGGTGGTCACTTTCTTTCAGGTCAACTTCACACTGTTGTGGGCATAAAGTGAAGGAAAATCCTTTGTGACTCACAATGAACTCTGAAGAAATGTAGGAAATGAACCAGATAAATAAATGCTAGATAGGTAGATAGGTAGTTAGGTAGATAGATGACAGATAGACAGAATATACAGTATGTTATTCAGATTTAGACTGAATGTTAGAAAAAAATTCCTAAGACTAAAACTAGAACCAAGGTAGTTGTCTCTTTACTATGTTACTTGTTAATTATCACTTTTTAAAGTGATTCTGGAGCTTCTTTTGGTGAAAGGCAGGAGATAACTAAAAATAAAACATTTTCTATATCTTTCCTAGGTATGGAAGGAAGTCTGGCAGCAGGAAGATGAAGTCAAAAACATTGGCCTATTATAGCATTGGTTCAATTCTAAATAAGTCTAGACATTCCTCAACACAGACTGAATCCAGTTGGACAAAATATGTGTTACTTATTTAAGTTTATCAGCAAAGAAAGCTTATGAATATATTGTCATGGCATTAACCCCATTCTGCTTAGGACTGTTGGGGTGGTGGTGGGGGACCATGTGGCTGGGAATTTTGGAAACTCTTGTCCCAAACTTCTGTATGACACCACATGGAGAAAAATAGTATTTTAATTATTTATTCTGTTTGGCTAGATCATGTTCTTAAGTTCCCATTTCCCTCTCTTTTAAAAATGTAAACGTGTAACCACAGGCATAGTGATGGATTAACCTCCCATCCCAGAAAATGGATTTTAACCCTGACTCTTCTTCCTCTCTAACAGGCTCACAAGACACAATTAGAGATGTAGACAGATGTCAGCTCTTTTGAGTGCTGTGTGGCTTGGCTCATCTGAAGTGGTAAGTCTGGAAGTGGGGAGAGAAATGCAGGGTTCAAATGACAGGCCTCTGAAGCACCAGAGTCATCTGAACTGCCAACAGCATTGTGAGATTCCTTTAAAAAAAGGGTGGATGGGTGGGTGGGAGGTATGACTCAATGTAGCCTTGAGGAATTTGCATATCTGAATTTGCCAGATGCTTTCCTGAGGGAGGCTGGGGCATAACTTCCTAGGAGGTCTCAAGCATCATTGGAATGAATGGCAGTTCCTTCTAATGGGATGGGTGGAAAACAATTCCCAAGCAGACTCCGTGCCCTTGGAGAAAATGTGGTCTCTCCCTACCAGCTGCTATTTCAGAACCATGGCATGGGCATTTCATCTTCCAAAACTAGTTATTATCTCTTCGAAAGGGTGAACAAGAGGATTTAAATGAATATTGAGGCTGAAATTCATACAGCTCCATAAACCTCAAAAAACACTAGGAAAAATAATCCAAGGAAACTCCCTAACTAAGATGATGGGGGAAGCTGATCAGAGGAATCAAACCTGAGATGTTTGACCAGTGTGGGAAAGGGCCTTTTCTCTAACTGGGTTTCACTGGTAACATTTTTTTTTCTAAGTTAGGATTAAAATATTTTGTTACTCCATTTTGTTACATTTGCTGCTGTTGAATTTTATGTAGCTTTTTAGTATTTATTCCGATTTGTTCCTCTGCTTTGGAATCAGTTTACAGATGAAAAGAGAACAGCACACTTTTATGTATAAATGAAGAGTACATAGAAGATTAGAGGCTGCACCCGGAGAAACCACAGCCCTATTGTGTGAGTATATAACCCAATATAGAAAATAAAGCAATAAAATTAGAAACCATTTCTCCAACCTGATTAAAATGCCTTAAAAGTAGATTATGACTGTGCAGACTAAAGTCCGGTATAGGCCCGAATCCTTAGAAATTGATGAAGGTGAAGAAAGAACAAGATTTATTCCTATTGTTTTATTCCAAGATTTTGCACTGATTATTCCTTACCTGGAGAAAGAAAGTGGCTGTACAACAGAATTATATTTTGTGTGGTTCAATCTGGACATCACACCATCTTCCATTTGTTTAGGCAAATGGCAGAGACTATGGATCCAAAGATGACCCATGTGAACCTATCTTGGTTGATGATTTTTTTAATTGATTGATGGATTATGTGCCATAAGGTCAGTGCCAACTCTTAGTAGTCACCACATAGATTTGCTCCACAATGATCTGTCCCCAGTCTGATCTTTTAAATCTTCCAAGAGTGCACCTATTGTCACTGAAACTGAGTCCATCCAACCTTGCTGCTTGCCATCTTCTTCTCTTTCCTTCCACCTTTCCCAGCATTAGGGCCTTCTCTAGAGAGCTAGATCTTTGCATAATGTGTCCAAAGTAGGATAATTTGAGCCTTGTCATTTATGCCTTGTGAGAGAACTCTGGACTGATTTGTTTGACAATCCATTATTATCTTTGCTATCCATGGTATTTCCAGGAGTCTTCTTCAATACCAAAGTTAAAAAGCATCAATACTCTTCCTTATCCTGCTTCAACAAATCCAATTTTCACTTGTAAACTATTACAAAGAATACCATTACTTGTGCTATTCTGATCTTTGTACAGTAGGAACAGACAACTCATACTATCTGAATATCCTTTCCAAGGTCTTCGTGACTGCTCTGTCAAGTGCTATTCTGCAGCATATTTTTGATTGCTTGTTTCTTTACAGTTAATGGTTAATCCTAAATGGCAAAAGCTATCTACCACTTCAGTGTCTTCAATATTAATTCTAAGACTGGCTGCTGGTTGAAAATGGATCAATGGGAGAGAATGGAATTCACATTGCCTTACAATTTAAAACTTTTTAAAAAATGATGTACTGTTGGAATGTGACACCAGAGAAATGGTCTAAAATGTATAAAGGTAATTGCATTCATCATTGTAAATATGAAAAACAGGAAGAGTGGACTTGTGAAAATGACAAAAGATACTTGATACAAATACATATGGTGATGCAAAGAGTTTTAAAAATTAATGTTCCTGGAATTTTTCCTGTTAGGACTTTTGGATGCTGAACTAGAAAAGGCTCATGGATAATTGGTTTTATATATGGTAATTGCAGCAAGGTTATTATAGACACAAAGATGGAAGACTACAGAAATATCAGTAAGAATGGATTGTGAAGATGGCTGAGTTTGCAGAAATGGGTAAATTCACTTATTTAATAAAAGAGGGAAGTACAATTACTTCTATACAAGACTGGAAACTCTTTATGGACTTGTTGCTGAGAATGGATAAAAATAAATGGCTAATTTTGGGATTTATTGATTAAGAAGTTTTCTTTATAGGAAGAAGGGAACCATAATATGCTATATGGGAGGTCAGAGATGGTCACTGCTCTGTTTGTAACTGCTGCAAAGAAGATTGGAACCTGCTTCTTTACATGACTTTTTCTTTTTGTTATTCTTCACTTTTTCTTTTATATTTTTCTTCTTATATTTTTCCTTCTGTATTTCTGTAGTTTTAAAAATCTTTTTAAAATACCCTTTAATTAAAAAAAATCATTTTAAAGATTTTTTCACATTTTCTTTTTTATTAGTTTATAGTATAAAATACAAAAAAAAAAATAGGGGAGGGAAAGGGGAAGGAAAAAGTGCAGAAAGGAAGGGAAAAAGAAAGAAAAGACATTGACTTCCAACTCCCTTTGGTGCAGTAAAATAAGATAGTAACATCAAACCTCAGCTTTTTACTTTTACATAGTAGTATAAATTAGCCATTTCTCTATTAACAAATCTAGCTAATCGGTAAAACCCAAAATCAAAGTTTTATTTTTTTCCACCTCAAGCACAAAGTCCAGAAGTGGTTTGCAAGTAGAAACAAAAGTACTTATATTTTTTTCTTTTATTAAAACAGTCAATTTTGCCTTCTCTGCTAATTTCCTCAACTTTTGCAGCCATTTATCCATTGTGGGAATCGAAGTCTCCTTCCATTTTTGTGCATAAAGTAATCTTGCTGCCATCAACATATATAACATCAAAGTTCCAATTTTTTTTCAAGTCTTTTTTCATTAAATCCAAAGGAAAGGTTCTGGTTTATCTTAATATTCACTTTAAGAATCTTCTGTATTAGAATATGAATCCTACCCCAATATTTCTTTGCTTTATCACATGTCCATCACAAATGATAAAAAAAATCCCTTTACATTTTCATTTCTAATTTTCATTTGAAGTACTTTTATACATTCTTGATAACTTATCTGGTGTTAAATACCAATGATATTCCATCTTATAAAATTTTTCTTTTAAATTTTAATTTAGTGTAAATTTTAAACATTTCATCCACATATTCTCCCATTGTTCAAGCTTTACATTATATCCAAAGTTCCTTGCCCACTGAATCATACAATGTTTTACATATTCACTTTCCAAATTCAAATTCAATAATGTTTTATAAACCTTAGCAATGATATGTTCATCACTACCACACAGTAGAATTTCCAATTCATTTTTTAACAAAGTCAAACAAACCCATAACTCTTTTTGTCTAATTTAAATCTTTCTTTCAATTGTATAAATACATAAACCAATGACAGACATGCCATTCTGATTCTAGCTCTTCCTTAGGCTTGAGGATAGGATCACCAAGATTAAATGATATTTTACCGTAGGTCCACCAGTCCGGCTTTGCCACTATTTCTTTTCTGAAAAAAGCTTTGTGAGGAGACACCCAAAAAGGCATCTTCATAGAAAATTTGTTTTATACTTATTCCAGATTCTTAGAACGGCACTTCTAACGAAGTGGTTGTTAAAATTGACATTTACTTTAACCTTATACCATACATAACCTGCTATCCAAATCTTAATTCATGATCCTCTAAATCAGTGATGGCGAACCTTTTAGAAACCGAGTGCCCAAAAACTGGCCCTGGCCCTGCTCCACCCCTTACCCTGCCCTGCCCCCACTCCGCCCCCATCCCCCATCCCACTTGCCCGCAGGGCCACTCACCACCTCCAGGGCCCGCCGCAGATCGCCCAGGCAGCCCAGCAGCGCTATGGCGGTCATGCCCTCTGCCCGCGCCCTGCAGCATCAACTTGCATGATGGGGTGTGAGGGCAGAGTCTTGTCTATGCTGCCTGGCTGCCATGTCCTTGGCTGCACTGCTCCGTGTGGGCCACGCTCAGGGGCGACTCTCCTTCAGGGGGGCTGCTGGAGAGGAGGGGGTCACAGGGGGAAGCGAGGCTGGTCCAACGGCACGTGTGCCCACAGAGAGGGCTCCAAGTGCCACCTCTGGCACCCGTGCCATAGGTTCGTCACCACTGCTCTAAATCAAGTAGCCTCTTATTCTGGAGATTCACTCACTCTTTTAGTCAGACCAAACAACAAGCATTGAAATACAGTTTCAAATCTGGTAAACCCAAACTCCCTCTTTCCTTAGCATCTTGCTGTAGTTTATATCTGATTCTTGTTTTTTCCCCTTGCCATATAAACTTAGAAATATCCCTCTGTCATTGTTTAAATAGAGTATCGGTTGCAAGTATTGGTAATATCTGAAACTAAAAGAGCATCTTTGTAAGATATTCATCTTAATTACAGAAATTCCAGCCAATAGTGATAAATGCAGTTTGTCCCATCTTAATAATTCTTTTTTAATATTGTTCCAGAGAGGCAAATAATTATTTTGAAACAGTTTTGTGTTTGTATTTGTCAATATGACCCCCAAATATTTCACCTTTTTCTCAACCCTAAAACCAGACTTTTTAATCAATATATCACAGTCCTGTGGGGTCATATTCTTAGCAAGCATTGTTGTTTTTTGTTTGTTTATTTTAAAACCCGCTAAAATTCCAAACTCATTTAATTTCCTCATCAAATATTCTATAATATTTTTGGGTCTTGCAAGAGTATAACCAAATCATCAGCAAATGACCTCAGTTATAATCTTCCTTCTTAATACTTATACCTGTTATTTTCTCATCTTGCCCGATATCTCTATTCAAAACTTCCAACACCAAAATAAACAATAAGGGAGACAAGGGACATCTTTGGATTTCACATGAATTGGTTAAATCACCATTAATAACAATTTTTGCTTGCTGTGACGTGTAAACAGCTTTAACCCCTTGGATGCAATTCTCCCCAAAGTCCATTACTTCCAGAATTTTAAACATAAAAGCCCAATTTAGATTGTCAAAGGCCTTCTCTGCATTAAGATTTCTAATAAAGGAGAATATTTGTAGCTCAGGGTTGAAATGTTAGAGCTGGTTGTTGTACCTCTTGTCATTATTTTGGCCTTCCTTATATTTAATTTTGTTCCATTTTTTTCACTATAGTCCTTATCTTTTATTAGTAGACCTTGCAGATTCTTTGCATTTTTGGTTAAAGAGTAGCATCATCACTATAGAGCAGTATATTGGTGTTTCTTCCTCCAATTTTATAATTGTGCTCATCTGCTTCCATTGATTGCTGATAGCCATACATAATTCCATAGTAAAAGTGTATTACAAAAAGAAATACAGGTCAAAAATCAGTGGTTTGTTCCCATCTTTCTTCTCTTCCACCGCCTTCTTTTCCTCAGCATATCTGATGGAGTAGGGTCCTCTTCAATGACATTCTGTGCCAGGTTTCCCAAATTGTGAGGTGTGCCTCCTTTGGAGAGGTGCAAACAGAGCCTAGGGTAGGTGAAAATTTTTATTTTTTTATGTCCTTATTAAAAGTAAAGTTTACTTGCATTGTTTTCATTGTTAATTTATGTTCATTTCGATCGTTGGATTTTTAGTGCAAAGTGTGTACATTGGGATTTCGCTAAAGGGAGGTGGGATGGCAAAAAGTTTAGGAACCTGCATTCTATGGAAAATGAAGATGGTGTTGCTAATTGCTCAGGCAGAACTTTGTTAGTTCAAGTACCCTGAAATGAACTCACTGATGCAGTTCAGTTGATACAGTAGCCTTTGCTGCCCATTAGAACCTCCCAGCCCTGCATTGTGTTTAAGCAGATTCTATTCTATTCACAAAGATTTGTTATTAGTCTTTCCTATGCATTCCGATCATCTCCTGGTCTCTCTCATACTCGTAACAATCTGAGGCAAAGATCGTGACAATCCTGCCATACCGATTTCCTGCAAAGCTCTCAGAGTATCAAGGACTCCATCTGGACCAACCTTTTCCAATCTGGTGATGTTTAGATATGCTAAACCTCAACTCCCGTTACAATTGTTCACTGGCAACAATGCACCCATGATACAGCGCTGATATCACAAGACACTCATAGTTTCTGCTATACATAAAATGAATCTGAATTGTATTCCTCTGTTTTACACACACAACCAATTGCCTCTTGTGTTCACTTGACCGCAACTGATGTGATACCCGCAATACCGTTCTCTCTCCAACTATAGTATATAAAGCTCTATGATAGCCAAAAAACATAAGAAAGGTTAATTTTTAAGCCTCCAAATTGACATTCTGACATCTGTCAGGTTGCACAGGATATCAGGTCCAATGACTGCTGATAGTCTCAAAGGTGCAATGGTAAGAGATGTTACTATTAGAAATGGGAGGAAGACGTGGGAAACCATCTAATCCAGGGGTCCCCAACCTTGGCAACTTTAAGACCTGTGGACTTCAACTCCCAGCATGGCTGGCTGGGGAATTCTGGGAGTTGAAGTCCACAGGTCTTAAAGTTGCCAAGGTTGGGGACCCCTGAATTCTAATCAACTACTTGAAATCATGGAGAGCTACCACAAGTGACCAGGAGATGGCAGGCCATAGCAGAATCAGACTCTGCATTCTTCAATGTGTCAGATGCATTTATTTATATATTTATTTCTAAGAAAACATTCTTAGGGTAATACTAAAACAAACATCATAATGAGATAGTTGAAAATATTATAAAGGGAAGACAATGGAGCAGCAAAAATATAAAATAGTCTGAGTTTTTCAGGCACCCAAGTCACAAAATAGATGTCATGCAAACTTTTTGAGCTTCATTACAAAACGAAAAGTCGGTCTATTACTGAAAAGTCATCTGCAAATAACCACTCCATCATGCCCCAACATGTAAAGAAACTTGAAGCAGAGTGCAGAAATATATGAGAAAAATACTTCTTCAAGAGTCTTAGATGTTACACTGGCTGTTCTTTTCTAGGCTGAGATGTTGAACAGATCTGGCTGGTACTTGAATGGAAGTCCATCAGAATATCCGCAAAGGAAGAAGTTAAAAAAAAACATATTGGAAGGAAGCAATGGCAAATATTTCTATAATGCATAGGTACACCCATATCTTTTCAAAGAGCTGTTCAACTTGAGGGTATCTTTAATTTCATATCAAAACAACTAAACACAAAGATAGATTTTCCCTCCCATGCCATCATACTGTTAAATATCTAATTCCCACCTAAAGATATTTACCCATGTAGTTGGGCTGTATTGCTATTACCCTTCTCATCTTTGTCACCTTCTCATCTTTCCTACTACCTTCTCCTATTAGTATCTTATGATTTAGCACTTGTTATTTGTATCTATGATTTATGATTGTATCTTATGATTTATGATCTATGACTTGTCACTTTGTATGTACACTGAGAGCTTATGCATCAGAGACGAATTCTTTGTGTGTTCAATCACACTTCGCCAATAAAAAATATTCCAGTTCCAATTCTCCAAACCCAGGGCTCAAAATTGCAAAAGGTTGTATATGTTAACACATAAGTCTTGAATAATGTAATGGTAATTTAGATTTAATTACTGTACCATAGCTATATAGGACTCTCTTCTTCAGGAGGTTTTTCCAAAATGTGAACTTCTACTAGAGATGAAATAAGATTCTTCTACTGGGGAAGATATTCAAGCAAACTTCCTTGATTTTCTTTAATGACGAGAAATTTCAGGGTTTTGCTGCTTGTTTCTGAAAATCTATTTTAATTAGGTTTAATGACTTTTTAACTATGTTTTATGTTTTTTGTTCATTTTCCTTTATAATTGTTAATTGTTTAAGCATCCTGTATTGCAAAAAAGACAGCATATAGAAATAATATGAAATAAATAGCACTTAATAGTAATACTCCAACCCTAATTTACAGGCATGTATTTCTGTAAACTGTCTCCTGTTCATCTAAGCAGTTCCATTCTTTTCTTCCTTTCTACCTCCCGATTGGGGTTAAACATTTCTTTTGAAATGTTTTGCAAGTATTTCCACCAAAATATATTTTTTTATCTTACTCCAGAGTGCATCCCTCTTGGAGGCGATCCTATTTCTCTCAAATTTTGCGCAAATTTCATCTTCATTGGACTGCTTTATAATAGAGTTACAAAAGATGTTGGATATTTCAGCAAGCTTTGAGGTTCGCTCAACTTGTTTCTGTGACATGGAAACAGACAATATTTTTTGCATTCTTTCATTTAGGGCTATTAAGTTTTTAATTTTATTTGAATTTGCTTGGGGAGGAAGAAGAGAAAAGATCTTTCAATCCTTTAGTGATTGGACTGTGCAAAGACTTTTTCAGCTGTGAGTGTGCCTCCCTTGGACTTACAGGAATGGCAAAGAGGGAGCTTTTGGCTAAGCTAAGAGTTTAAAGGGACATTTACAAGAAACAGAAGATGAGTAGAACCTTCACAGAGTACCAGCAAGTGTCATATATCTGCAGAAAGTCAGAAAAGCGTAAGAGAAACATAGCCTCACAAAGAATACTAAATTCAAGAAAAAGGCTATTTTGGCCATGTCAGAAGGGAAGGGTATCCTTGTTGCTATGAAAAGAGGAAAAAGTAGGGAAAAGTGACAGGAAGAGGAAAAAACTTTTCCATTCTTACTTTGCTATGGTCTTCTCCCCAAACAAGAACTATGTTCAAATGGACCTAAGCAGAACCAAAGACAAAAGATGGAGTGAAAACTTAAGTTACATAAAGATATAAATAGAGAGCCAGGTTGGTCTAATAGTTAAGATACCAGGCCAGTACCAGGAGACTGGGAGTTCTAGTCCCATCTTAGACATGAAAGCCAGCTGGGTGTCTGTAGGACAGTTACCAGGAGACTGTGAATTCTAATCCCATTCACTTCACACAATTGTTATTCTGTGGAAAATAGGTATGTTCACTGCTTTGAGTTATTTATAAAAAAATAAAAGTGGATTAAAAAAAAACTTAAAAAAAGAGAGAGATGGTTAGGAAGCATCTGATTACCACAAGTGAATTTAAGTTTCCAGGACTAGTCCAATGATGTTCAAGAGTCCTGTAGGAGCTCACAGATGTCATATCGGTGTTCCTTTCTGTAATATTTGAGAAATCATGCAGGGAAGGAGTGAAAATAAGGACTGAGGTAGGGCAAATTTGTCCCAAAAGGGAAGTGGAAGATGGGGTCTGCTTGAAGTTCATATCAGGCAAAACTCCAAAATAAATTAGGTACTTTAGTTAATGAATATTTAGAAAGCAACGAATAGCGGAGCTTATTAACAATAAATCATGCCAAACCAGCTCAAATTCACTTTTGATAGTGTGACCAATTTTGCTGAGGGAATGGGTAGACCTTCAGCAAAGTCTTTGACAAAGTCTTACATGAAATTCTAATAAAGATGATGGTTCAGAGCAATTGAACCCAATAGTATACATAAACGACTCTGTATCCAGCTGCAAAGAAGTAGTGTGTATTGCAAGGGTCCGTTTGAGTCCTTGTGTTTTTTGAATACATTTATAAATTATTTGAAACAGTGTGAGAAATATATGACCTTCATGCCTTGGTAAACTACAGATCACTATGTAAAAGACAGCACTGTCAATGCAATCCTGAGCTACATTAATAGAGGTACTGAGATCATGGGAAATAAAAATTCCATTCTATGCTGCACTGGACAGACTGCAGCTGGAATACCAAGTCAAGTTCTGATCACCACAATTTAAGGATGACGAGAAACTAGAAAGAGTATGGAGAAAAGCAACAAAAACTTTACAGAGCTTTACACAGAGAGATCCTTGATTAAAGATCCTTGAAAAAGGGACAAATTATTACTTTTAATAATAATTTTATTAAAAACTAATATAAACTAAAAATAGAAGAATAAAAAGAAAAAGTAGAAGATGCAAAAAAGAGAAAAAAGAAATATAAAAGAAAAAAAAAAGATTATAGTAAAGGAAAAAAAAAATCTAAGAAATGGCATCCCAACATCCCTGTGTAAACAATTTTAATGATTTATTACCTTCTCTTAAAATACAACAAATGATCTCTTCTTCCCATAGCCCATCTCTTTTCTATAAACCAATCCATGTCAGTCCTGATTTCAGGAAAGTTCTTTAAGGGTTATCAGAGGTAGCAATTTATCTATTTTAAACTTGATCAAATAAACCAAGTTTATATTCCTCCCTTTTACTCTTTAACAATTTTGATCTTTAGTCCTTTCAAATAATGTCTTAGATCTTGATCTCTTTTCATTTTTTTCTTTGTACAGTAAGAATACATTTTTTTTACTGTGATAGCTATTAAATAGTCAAGTAACCTGACCCCTGGTACTCCATTATTGCAGGTTTTTAAACAAAAGTTGGATATCCTTTCACCAGAGGTGGGAATGACGTTTTCTGCCCTAGGCAGGGAGTTGGACAAGAAGATATTCAAGTCCCTTTCAGTTTTATGACTCTTTGATTCCATGAAAATATGATTATCAAATCTCAGAGGACACAAAAATAGGAAAGAATGCAAAATACTTGGAGACAGATTTGTTCAGTGATCCATTTATTTTCTTAGCTGACCATTCTCAGCAGTCATCTGCAACACAAAAGTTCAAAAGTGTCAAATATTCTTTCTATCCTGTTCTTCTTAGGACAAAATAAGAGAACTGAAATACGAAGCATGAATTGCCAGTGTAAGCGCAAGTTCAGTTGACAACCTTTTTAAATTGCCAGAGTGGCTTTGCTAAAGACAAATTCTTAAACAAGTTATTTCACAAGGTCTATCAAAGAAGCCTCTTTGGGACATTCTGATGATGAAATCAATTGGTACAGTAAGAGCAGAATTTGGGATTTTACCTTGATAAACAAAAAGAACAAAAAAACAGAAAAAGAACCATCTATTATAAGAATTGTAAATTTCAATCCCCGCATTGGATGCAGTTGCTAGATAATGGAGGCATTGTTTAGAAAATAGATCCAATCAGTTTTAAAAGAATGGCATTGGTTTCTAATATGCTGGTAATTTAAAGAGAAGCTAAGAGTGAGGTGTGTAAAACCCCCAAAATCCTGGTATGGAGCTTCAATACTTGCAGGAATATTTCTCCCTCTCTACTTCTGTTCAGGAGTTAAGATCTGCAAATTGAGTTATTCTCTGTGCCCTGTCAGTAAAAAAAAGAACATTATGTGGAGGTACAGGAAAAGATTTAACTATGTTCCTATAATTATGACTTACTATGCAGAGGTTAGACCTTTATCCAAACTGGTATTATTTTAGCATCAGGTGATACTTTGGTGAACAGTGTTTTGCTGGTTATCATTTTATCTCCCCAGATTATGCATACTGAATTGTGGAGTTTCATCATGCTGCTGTTTGTATGCTTTTAATTTTTCTTTGAGATTGTTTTCATAGTTTTTAATTTTTCGTATCCTTCTCTATCCATTCGTGACCCACAAAGGTAGGACAAGTTATTTCTCCTCCTACTCCTCTTCCTTCTGATCTATGTCCTGCCATATCTCCAGGTTCTCATGGTGGTGCAGTGTACAGGGAAGACTTCCCTTCATTTTATCTGCACAGCAACCATAGGAAGTAAATTAGCCTGAGAAAGTGATTAGCCCAAGTCACCCGCAGTGAGTGACTTGATCATGGCTGAAGGTGGATTATATTGCTATAATTTAAAATGCAATTGCAGCTCAATAGCCCAGGATTGCCAGGATAATGTGGTATCTTACGTTACTTATAAACACGAATCTTTCACATAATGTGGGAGAAGAGAAGCTAAGAGGTATTTGGCAGTGTGTGCAAAACTGCTATTTGGGATTTTAATAAAGTCAACATTATGTTTGCCAAGACATAGGCTTCTTCATTTTTGTACACCTCTTGCACATGTGTCCACACAGGCACAATGAACCATATTGTCTAGTAGCCCTTCTCAGCTTGCAGCTCAGTGAGATAAAATACATGTTTATATGACTAAGATGGGCAACTATTGATCAAAACTACTGTAACTCCATTGACGAGGAACCAATGAAGTCTAACCCAGCCTTGCAGGTCACTTGTGCCATATTGCAACTAATTCCAAAGATCCTACCTGCACAAAAGGGTCTCCCATTAGACCCAAAAGTGAATCTGTAAGCAAAAAGTGGAGACAATCCTAATCCTTCCGTCACCCCCACCATCCTACCAGAACTGATGAAGCTTCTTGGATGAGAAGCAAAACATCTTCTTCAAGGGAAAACAAACAAACAAAACCAAACCAGTCCAGCTGCCTTTTGAAAAAGCACTTTTGGAGACAACCCTTTTATGGATCAAGCTTCCACTAGATCCCAATCTGTGTATGTTTAGGTACAGGTGTATATGTGAGAAAGAGCAGTTAGTGGAGCTGTGCACAAATGGCTTTTCAGAATTCTTCATGCATATTGTAGATAGGCGAAAGTAAACTTCTTTCGTCACTACTTACTTCCCTTGGATTTGAAGAATGAGATGTAGTGAAGTGCAGACTATTGGAGAGGAGATTGTGTGCCTTAGTGACCTCATAAATTACTAAGTGCAAGAACTTCACACTTACCACAAGAATTTGAAATTCTATATTTACTGAGCATAGAGTGCCACATTGTAACTAAACTTGGGATTATATTTGGCTAAATAAATGCGACACTATTCTTGGGGACTGCAAGATTTCCTGCTAGATTCCCATTGGACACTGAGGACTGGTAGTCCAAGGTCTCTGAGCTGAATTCTTTGGCAGGCTCCAAATCAGCATGAGATAAGGTAAGAAGAGTTGGGTACGCATGACAACCCCTTTATACCCACCCGCTCTTCCTTGACCCTACAGGCACCCCCACAACTGGCATGGATTTTGGTAACTTTCCCTAATCTGACGCCCTCCAGATCAATCCAGCTGGAAGACCCATTCAGATTAAACCCAACCCGGCGTAGAAGATCGTGGCTTTTAAAGAAAAGAGTTGAGTGAGTTACGGAGAGATTGACAGAGGCCAAGGGGGTGGGACATCCACTTGCAAATCCCAGTACGGGAGGGGGGGGGGAAGCGGGGAGGGCGGTGCTTTGCTGGGGCTGCGCTGATGGACAGGCCGGTGCGAGGAGTAACTTCTCGAGCCCACGTGACTCTCCCTGGAGCTGGAAGAAAAGCAGCGGCCTGTTGGGGGTTTCATTATATTCAAATATATTCATTTTCCAGGAGCCACTCCGGAGAGCATCAGGTCCCAGCGATCCTTCCTACCCGCACTTCGGAGAAGCGATCCGTAATAGCTACAGCAGCGGCGGAGGCGGCAGCAGCAGCAGCAGCAGCAGCAGCCAAGAGCGATTCTCCTCATTCCTCCAGCGGACTCCGGATTTCCCTGCGCGGCGAGTTTTTCCACGAGTCGTGTTTCACGCTGGCTGTCAAGAACCATGGACTGTTTTTGTATGCCTTGCTTTCTGTCAGTGAGTAGCGCTTTCGTTTTTTTTTTCCCCCCCTTGTGGCTTTGGTGTAAAGCGTTAAGGGTCTTTTGAAAGCAAGAAACGATCCGAAGAGTGTGTGTGCGCGGGCGTGTGTGTACGAGAGACCGAGTGTGTGTGTGTGTGTGTGAGAGAGAGTTAGAGAGAAAGAGAGAGGTGAACGCCTTCCTGGTGGATTTTCCATTTCTGTAATTAATTTCTTCGGCACCTGAAAAACAAGTCGCGGCGAAGAGAGGTTCGGGCTGCAGCCTTAACGCCCGCTTCCTTGAACCTAACAAACTCTCTCGAATCAAGTTTATTTCCGACTAAACATGGGTAGTATCGCGCTTGACTTATTTCAATAGATTAAAACTCTCTCCATCCTCCCAAAAGGTAAAATAAAAAAAACAAAACACCCTTTAGGGTTCCGCGGGGAAGGGGGGCATCCTAACCCCCCACCCCCTATTTTCCCTCCCTCTGCGATCACAAAGCACTTAAATCAGGAGTTGGGGAAAGAGGCAGGTTCCTAGTGGTTAGCGTCTACGAAACCGGGAAGGCTAAGCACCAAAACGCGACCGGTTGAAAAGCGCTCTGCACCGACTGGGAAGGGTTATTAACAATGAACCGAAGCCTCCGACCCTCACTCAGCTCCCGCCCCGCGTGTTTTTCTCTATTCATTGCAAAGGGGGCAACTCCGACTGAGGAGTGTCTTGAGTTTTTACCGGGGATGGTGGTGGTGGTGGTGGAGGAGGAGGAACAGGTCCTCCACCGAGATGGATTTGAATGGAAGCCTTCTCTTGAGAACTTCTTCCAAGACAGTCGCGTTTGTAACCGGCGTAGTCAGATAGAAACACAGAGGACTGAAAAGAGAGGTGGGAATTTATTTGATGGGGGATTATAAAGGCATTCTGCCCCAAGTTTTAGAAGCCACTTCTTTTCTTAAAAAAAAAAAAAAAAAAAGCTGTTGTGTGCATTTCTCCCCAAAAGGGGTAGACTATTGGGTGCTTTTTTTTTTCTTTCACCAACCTTGTTTGCTTGCTCTGGCTCCTTTTCTCCTCTGCTTCTTGCCCCCCCCTTCACTTCCACCCCCCCCAGAGACACCATGACGCCTGGTAGCCGAATGCTGATGGTCATTCTATTGTGCCAAGTGATCCTAGGAGGTTCCAACCGGGCCAGTTTGATACCTGCTGAGACCGGGAAGAAGAAGGTGGCTGCAGGTTTGCATCAACAGCAGCAGCAGCAGCGAGGAGGAGGAGGAGGAGGAGACGGAGACGGCGCCTCGGGAACTGCACACCGCCTGTTCCCAAACCATGAACTCTTGCGTGGGTTCGAGGCCACCCTCCTCCAGATGTTTGGGCTGCGCCGGCGGCCACAGCCCAGCAAAACAGCCATCGTCCCCTCTTACATGATGGATCTCTATCGCCTCCAGTCTGGGGATGAGGAGGAGAATCTTCAAGATCTCAACCTCCAATATCCCGAGAAATCGACCAGCCGCGCCAACACCGTGAGAAGCTTTCACCATGAAGGTGCGTTGCAAGATGAGCAGTTAGGTGGGTTGGGTGCTGCATTAAAGTGAGAAGTGATGAGATTGCAGAATTGTCTCTTCAGAGTAATATGGAGGGGTGTGTGTGAGAATGTGACCATAGCAGCAACTGAGGCATCCCCTTACAAGCTCCCCCAAACCCAATTGATTAACATGGGGAAAGTGGGCTGCACAAACAGCTTTTTGGAAGCTTCTTCACCTGGAATTTTGACTGGGGGGGGGGAAGTAGGCAGTTTTATTTACTCCCTTCTCCCCCCCCTCCCCCAATATTTTGCTCTCTTTCCAGCAATTTGCACTTTGGATGCAATAGATTCAAACTGAAAGTTTGCTTTTTCAGAGGTGTATTCTAGATTGTGGATCGGACTGTCCTGGGAAAGGGTGGATGAGGGTCCCACTTCCTTTCATTTCCTCATATTTCCAGAACAGGGAGGGGTAGCTTTGCAGGACATTTAATGAATTTAAAAAAAAAGCATTTTGCCTAGGAAATAACAGCTTGCGGTGCTTGTCCTTCTCGCTGAGTTAGGGTGCCTGTGGATTCATTAAGAAATGGAAAGCCACAGAAAACAACCCCTGGCACAACTGAGAACGGATCTGGATAGAATTGGCATAGTAACAAAAGTAGCAATTACTCATATTACTGAGTAATTATCATTGGTTTCATAGCTTGGGTAGAGCATGGGCTCTGTGTGTGTATTGTATGCAAGAGACAAAGCCAGAGAGCGTCAGCACTCACATTCTGCACACGGAGCTCTAAGAACTTATTCTATCAGATAAGAGCAGCGAGATTCCAGATTTCACTCTGGTTACACTGGGTTTGTTACTCGCTCCCCCATCCTGCTCCTTAGGAGTTTATGTAGGAATTATTGTTGCCCTGCACACCAACTTTAGATAAAATCGTTTCCACTCATTAGTTGTTTTGAGGGGGGAGGGGGGTGTCCATACATTTTCTTTTTGAATGACCAATGGGAATGACTAAAAAGAGAGGAGGGATGTGTGTAACTGGACCAAAATGTTTCCTAGCATGAGTTTTGTCTGGATCCCCCCACTCCCTAAAGAAAAGTCCGTGGTTATTGACTTGCTTATTCAGGATTGTATTTTTGGGAGTCTGGACTTCTCAAAGCTGTGGACTAACTGGAGTATACTACAAGTGAATCTGTTTCAAATATTTTTTTTTAAAAAAAAACAAACACATGGAGTTTTAAAAAAAGAAACCTGCATATTTCTGACAGCATATTTCATTAGGGAAATATTTTTTTGCAATCCGCTTTTCCCTTTCCGAAGAGATATATTTAATCTTATCTAACCACCATCC
The DNA here is from genome assembly GCF_001527695.2 of Protobothrops mucrosquamatus. Taxonomy (NCBI): domain Eukaryota; kingdom Metazoa; phylum Chordata; class Lepidosauria; order Squamata; family Viperidae; genus Protobothrops; species Protobothrops mucrosquamatus. Next base: position 242,756 of record NW_015387735.1, on the reverse strand, counting down.
TGTGAATTGTGAGCTGCATCTGTCTCTCTTACTGTTGCTTCTGAAAGGACTTGAAATTTAGGAATCACGAAAAGAGCTCATTTCAAAAGATAGGGGAGAAATGTGGAGGTTGAAGCAGTCCTGGGAACTGTTACACTTTTGTTGTTTCCTAAGGATGTGATCACAAATTCTGCTTGCTGTTCTCCCCCACCCTCCACGGGCACAGTCCATTTTTCTTTTTATTGTGTCCAGGGCTGGGCACGTGCCTGGCATTTATAAATACAAGGATGAATTATGATACAATCAGGACAAGGGATATGCACACAGGCTTGGCCAGAAGGCATGACTAGGTGCCCTGGCTGGACTTTGGCAGCACCCGACAGATTGTTACTGAGGTAGGAGCAAAGCAGAAGATGCCCCCAGGCTTGTTTGGGCAAGTTTGTCTGGTTTGGAGCATCCAACCTCAGTGCCTCAGTGTCCCCTTGGAGCATCCTGGCTGCTGCATTATAACGCTGATAGAAGCCCCACTAAAGTTCCAACTAAATAGTTGTTGAAATATAGGTTGCAATCTTCTTGATAGCATGTGAAGAAAGAACTTCATTTTGGTTGGCTTAATTTCCCAGGAAATCATGTTTGGGATCCAGATAAGAAGGCTACTCTCTATGCAGAAAATTAAATCTCAGCAGGATCTTGACATCGACTTACCTGCCTTGTTGGCAACCCCATGGGATACCCCTAACATATCTCATGTGCAGTGGCTTGGCTTGACATTTCCTGACAGTTAGAACAATTAATCAACTTGCCTCCAGAAGTTGTGGGTGCTCCAACACTGGAGGTTTTTAAGAAGAGACTGGACAATCATTTGTCTGAAATGGTGTAGGGTTTCCTGCTTGAGTAGTGGGGTTGGAGTAGAAGACCTCTAAGGTCTCTTCCAACTCTGTTATTGTGTTAAAGCAAATGAAATCCATAAAAGTAGAGGTATGGAGGACTTTCTTTAAGGGAGGGGGCATCCTTTCCACCTTGGTGCACAACAGCAGGGAAATCACACCCCATGGTGTCCTCCTTTCGCTAATATGTCTATTTTTCTGGACATGTGAAACTGCATCTTCTCCTTGGTGCATCCTGCTAACCTCTTCCCTTTTGTGCATCTCTCTCTCTCTCTCTGCCTCTTCCTTCCTCCAGAACACCTGGAACATGTGGCCAACCCATGGAACCAACCCACTCGCTTCCACTTCTTTTTCAACCTCAGCAGCGTGCCGCCCACTGAGCCAATCTCTTCCGCGGAGCTGAGACTCTTTCGGCAGCAAGTCAATGAAGGGGAGGCAGTGGCGACAGCAGCGGCTTGGGAGAAAGGCTTCCACCGGATCAACATTTATGAGGTGATGAAGCCCCTGCAAGGGGGGGACATGGTCACCAGGCTGCTGGACACACGCCTGGTGCATCACAATGTGAGCCGCTGGGAAAGCTTTGATGTGAGCCCCGCAGTCATCCGATGGACCGCAGGTGACCAGCCCAACCATGGGCTGGCAGTGGAGGTGATTCACCTCTACCCCGCGCAGACTCACCAGGGCAAACATGTCCGGATTAGCCGCTCTTTACCTCAAGGAGACCGTCTGGAGGATGTCGAATGGGCTCGCCTCCGGCCTCTCCTGGTCACCTTCAGCCACGATGGCAGGGGCCAGTCTCTGCTCACGCGGAGGACCAAACGCAGCCCTAAGCATGCACACCAGCGGCCGCGCAAGAGCAAGAAGAATTGTCGCCGCCATGCCCTGTACGTGGATTTCAGTGATGTGGGCTGGAATGACTGGATTGTAGCCCCACCAGGCTACCAAGCGTTCTATTGCCACGGGGATTGCCCTTTCCCTTTGGCTGACCACCTCAACTCTACTAACCATGCCATTGTGCAGACTCTGGTGAATTCCGTCAACTCCAGCATTCCCAAAGCCTGCTGTGTCCCCACAGAGCTGAGCGCCATCTCCATGCTCTATTTGGATGAGTACGATAAAGTTGTTCTCAAGAACTACCAGGAAATGGTAGTAGAGGGATGTGGCTGTCGTTAAAGGGGGGGGGGCAATAAGTTCTCCCTGCCTCTTCCACTTGCCACCTTCCAGCTTCCCTGGCCAAAATGGGCCCAGGATGAAGGGAGGGGGGGGAATGGCCTTTGATTTCACAGAGGAAGCAAAACGTGACCAGCCTCTTTCTCTCGCGGTAACAACCACAACTCCCTTGATCCGTTCTCCTTGACCTTATTTATGTGCAAATGTTTTGACAATAATAATCATATATTTTGGCAAGATATATTTATAACGACATATTAAAATATAAAAAAAAACAAAATGAGTCATTATTTTAAAGGTTAAAGCCAATAGATTTTATAAAATTATTTTTAAATATTTTGTGTTACTCTCCAGAGAGGACCGGGATGGAGTTTGCCAAGCTATCAATGTCCTGCTTTTTCCTTCAGGCAGTTGATAGAATATGGAGGCATTCCCTCCTCTCGGCCTTCTCCCACTGTTTTTAAAATTGTCTTAATTGCCAACTATCCTGACTGGCCTGTCCCCCAACCTTTTGTAGATGTAATTTGGGGAATGATCGGGTTTCTCTGCTCAGTCTCCATATAACCTTCCCTTTACAGCAGTGTTTCTCAACCTTGCCAATTTTAAGGCATGTGGACGTCAACTCCCAGAATTCCACAGCCAGCATTGCTGGCTGTGGAATTCTGGGAGTTGAAGTCCACATGCCTTAAAATTGGCAAGGTTTGAGGAACACTGCTTTACAGGGATGTAGATCTTTTAACTGAGTTTTTAGGATTTGTTTTTAAAGGAACATAGATGGATTTAATCGTTATTCTGACTGATCAGCCACACCTCTGTAAACAAAGCTTTTTGTGACATCCCAGTCTTTGGCAGGGAATGGTGGTAGTTGGACTATGTTGTAGTTTGTTTTTCTGGTCCTGCTACCATGCATGTATGTACTTGTGATCAACTTTGCATTTCTGAGAGGGTGTCTTGCCTAGATTTACATTTTTTTTAAAAAAAAAATAATCCATTTTTTTAAAAATAAAAACTCCCAAAGTTGTTTATTATGAGATCACTGCACATGGATCCACAGTCTTGAGACTGGTGGAGAAGGGTCAGAATTACCTTCTCTGAAAGAAGTCCTACTTATTTCAATGGATTATCCCAGCAAGTGGCATTAGAGCAGTTCTCTACTGGACTCTGCTGGCTGGCAGTCCAGAAACATCTGAAGGACGCTCGATCCCCTGTCCATTTGGAGAATGGCAGCTTTCTCCTTGATTGGCAGCAGAATCCTCCGTTCTTGAATGTAAGACCGCAACGGGCTCATGCCTGAGATGCTGACCCATAGTTTACAGAGTCATAATTATAAAATCAACTCAACTTTCTGGACCTAAGTGGAGACAAGTTTGAGATGAGCTTTATCCTGTACATTTTCACCGCTTTTTAAAAAAAATCTACTCAACTTAGTTTCCTTTTGTGGCTGTTAATCTTTTAAAATGCTCTCTCTAACCCCTCCCTCTTCCATCAGGTGTAAATGACCCTTGCCCAATGACCCTTGCCCATCATCTGGGTAGGAATTCTAGGGTTTGCAGCCCTAGAAATTCTGAAGGGCACCCCATTGAGGAAGAGTGATGTAAACCAAATAGATGTCCAATTCCTGGGACAGATCTATTAGTCACAAAGCCAGGGGTTTCTAAACCTGGCCTCTTTAACACTTGTGGACTTCAACTCCCAGAATTCCTTAGCCAGCATTCCTCATTCCCAGCATTCTGGGAATTGAAGTCCACACGTCTTAAAGTGGCCAAGTTTGAAGATCCCTGCACAAGGCTATTAGCTGATTATGGTAAGTGAAGGACACAGAGTGGCAGAGAGCAGGATGTTCTATGTATACTTCAGACTTTTTAGATGTCTTAAAAACTGAGCCTTAGAAACGAGGCAATCAGTGTTGAGACTGGGGCTGTCATTCAGCCCGCCAGCTAGCCAGCCATCCTGCAGGAAGCAGCAAGAGCAGCCACCAACAAACAGGCTGGTCAGCTACATCAAATTTTCTCCCACGCATTGGGAAAGGAGCACCTGATTTGCTAACCATGTGAAATGTTCTAAGGAGAGAGAGAGAGAGAGAGAGAGAGAGAGAGAGAGAGAGAGAGAGAGAGAGAGAGAGAGAGAGAGAGAGAGAGAGAGAGAGAGAGAGAGAGAGATGCATTTGAAAAGAAGCTTAAAGGTTTTCTTTGGGAGTTGGGGAACAATGCTGAGCCTGGAGGGATTGTTCCTCTATTTTATTCCTTTAGTTTAACCCTCTTTTGCTCCTAGCCCTCGGGTTGAAAACTATTAACATTTTGGAAGAGAAAAATGAGTGGGAAAGCACTTTAGCTCCCTTCAAAGCTCGGAGGGCTCTTTGAAGATCATATCTGGCAATTATGACATCTTAAGAAAGAAAGAGGGAATGTCAAAAGAGTTAAATATGAATTAGAAGCTAAATGGATGTTTGGGGTTTGACTTTTCCTTCTTAAATGATAGCAGGTGAGATCCAAAATACCTCTACGATGGGTAGAGTTTGCTCCAAGTAAAATGCAAAGAAGCTGCTTCAGGAAGGAAGTTTGTGGGACCCAGTGTCCCTTGCTGTGTTCCCCATGCTGAAAGCGCTATCCATGGCTAGGAATCCTCCTAGGAATCCATCAAGGGTTGGTCTGGAGACCTCTCTCTGAAAATAAGCCATAAAAATTATTGGACCCTTGCACAACTTGCAAGAGATCTGCTTGTAGGTTTTGTTCTTATGTATTAGTAAGTATGAACACAATTTGTGAGTTCCCTCTCCTCAAAGACTGGCAACAAGTTAGGCGCTAACCCCAATTCTCTGGAAAGCCAGTGCCTGTGGTGTTGGACAAGGCCCAGGAGACTCAGTTCAAATCTACCCTCAGTCATAGGAAGCTCATTGGATGACATTGGCTAGTCATTATGTCTCAGCCAACCTACCTTGCAGGTTTATTATGGAATAAAATAAATGAAGCTCTGCGTATAAGCTGCCTTGAGTTGCTTTGAGTTGCCTCTTCATATAAGCTGCCTTTGAGGAAAAGGTGAGCTATGCTTTATGCAAATACAAATACAATATAATATAAATGTCCTCATTCACTTTCTTCCAGTGCTCAGCCAGCCGTGTGATTTCATCTTCAAAAAAAAGCCCTCTAGGGCCTCCCCCTTGCTTGCCTCTCTGCTCTTATGATACGATGGATGCCTTTTGGTGACCTTCAGTCATCCTGCTCCACTACCCTCAGCTATCCAAACATTTCTGGATTCCTGAAATGACCTCATTGTTCTCTCCGCTGTCTCTTGTGCCTGGAATTGCCCCATGGACCCATCTTATTTATTCGTGTCCTTCCTAAAAGTGTATGCCCCTACCCAAACTCACCTTTTCTGAAGACCTGGAGGCTGCTATGTAATTGTTGTAGTGTATGTAATGGAAATACAACATATCCTCCCTTGTTAAAATGTGCTTCCCTTCTCCTTTCTCATTTTTTTTTCTATTTAATTAACTTCTTCCTGCTTGTAATAGGCTATGTAGCTGCCCAGTGTAGTTTTGATACGAGATGGGCGGCAAAGAAATTTAATAAATATTAAATAAGTAAATATATATATAATAATGGGGAGGCATAGAGGCGAAATGGGTGGATCTACAAAGCCAGTTGAAAAATAGTGAAGGGCAATTAAAAATCAGGCTATGGAAGGACATGCTTTGAAAATGATTCCTAAGAGTTTTGGACCTCATGGGAGGTCAATACTCCTCTGCTACTTGTTAAAGCAGTCCATCTTTTGCAGGTTTCTGTAGAAGCCAGAAAAAGAAAGAGAGAAATTATTGTTTAGGAGTCACATTTTGAGTTGATTTCTATCCCATTTTATGCAGAAACCGGTGACATGCAAAACACATCGGTGTAAAATGCGATTAGAATTACAGCTTTAGAAAGATGAAGGACATTTGATAATTGAAGGCTACTGACCATAATATCTAAATAGAACTTCCATATATATGGAAGCAGCATATTCCAGATGCTGGAGATAATCAGACAGAGAAAACAGCCATATCCACCATATTAGCTAAGCACTTCAAAGACTAGCCTGGAATGGAAGCATAAGTTTGTCTTGTTATAATCCAATATATGATAGCCTGGGAGAAGAATGAAAGAAATACTCATTTAAAGATGCCAGTTTCAGCAAAGAGTCATCTGAATTTAGGTGCTCTCCTCCTTGGGCCTGGATAAGATTGCACAACATATCAAAGATTACTGAACTGCACCATTATTTAAAGCACCCATTTTTCCAGAATTATGATTTAGAAGACTTCCCTAAGCTAGTGAGTTGTGGAACTGCCATCCCAACACATCTGGGGAGCACGAGCTTGGGGAACCTTATGCTTTCCCTTAAAACATGAAAACCGTAACACCAGGGCTCTACCCATATCCTCAGTGGCACTTGGAACATTTGCACAAAGTTTGATATTAATGGGAGATTTGGGCATGAGTCAAAGAGAGCACCTGTCAAACAATGGCAAGGCTGAGGTTAAACCTGCCACTTAGGGTAGGGTGGAAGGCTCGGTGCAACTCTTTCCCCTTCCTGCCTGCCTGCTTGCTTGCCTGCCTTCAGTCCCTCAATATACTTCCCACGAAAGAGAAATACACATGCATACTTGGCGGGGGAGGATGAGAAAAGAAGGCTGAAAATGATGCAGCATTTGTTGTTTTTCATTACTGGAGCTCTCCAAGCCTCCAAGAGGGCAGCTTAGTGGAAACCAATAAAAACCGAGGTGGAAAGGTTGCCAGAAGCCTCATCTCCCTAGAGAGCGCAGGTGGAGAGACCAGATCAGAGCCTCAGGCAAAAGCAAATAAGCCTGCACGCGGGCTTGCACACCCACACTTGCCCCTACCACACTTGCTCTTGCAAAACTACTTTCTGACAAAAAAAAAAAAAAAGGTGTTTAGCTCATTGGGCGCTCATTTGTTCCTACTCCATCCCTTAGTTCTCCATGGAACTGGAAGCAGCTCTGTTAGTCTGCCCCCACCTTTCCCCTGGCTTTTGGTGTTTGTCTGCTTTCCAAAGAATTTTCACATTCCTCTCTTTAAAAATACATGTGTTGTTGTGGAAAAGAAATGGACAAAGATAGCAGCATGGCCAAGTGGGCATTTCTCTTGCGTACATCTCCCCCTCCCTCAAAAAAACCCCTTCTTGCTCTTGTGCAATTCCTAATCATTTCAGTGGAGCTTGCAAGATGTGGAGTCACTGAATCAGGGTCTGTTGGAGTAAAGAATCCTGTGTAGTAAAGCTCTAAGAGTATGTTACACGCAAGGCTGATTTTCTCATACGTGCACAGGTGAATTAATTAGAGCTGGGCACAAACTGCTTTCCAAATTTCTCCATTCAGTTTACGGCAGAGATCCTGGGTGGCTTGTAACTTCAAGGAAAGGAGAATTCTCCAATCATTTCTCAGGAATAGGACTCATTTGTAATGTTGATGGTAGCATCTCAGGTGAAAAAGCCTCATGGAAGGAATGCTTTCATGAAGACTTCATGTTTGCCAATGTTTCTGCATCGGACATATAAATATGGTGAATGAATATACAGTACGTGTCCCAGGATAATGTTGCAGGATCCAATCTGGGTCGGTCACTGGGATCAGAGGCTTTGTCTTCCGAACTTTCGGAGTTGTGCCAGAGCCCATCTTGAGGGAACCCATCTTAAGATGACTCCGAAAGCTCGGAAGATGAAACCTCTGGTCCCAGCGACCGACCCAGATTGGATCCTGCAATATAAATATGATCATCGCCATATGACACGCAAAGTGAAGTGGTGCGTGCAATGTGTCATAAAAAAAAAAATACTAACAAGCCCACAACCCTCCCCTCTCTCTGAGGCATTTGGTGTTTCAGGCTTTTAACAAATAAATTAAATAAGACAGTAGAAACTAGAGTTGAAATTCTTTGTGTCTTGTGGAAGCAGCAGCCGTCTCTAGTAGGTCCAAACCAAGAAATATGTTCAAATAATGAGGGAGAGGAGCAGAAGCCATATTTGTCACTGTGGGAGTAATTTTTTTCAAAGCTGAATCAAAATTACATTCAAATAATAAGTGAGTGCCAGCTGGAACTGAAGCAGGACTTCTCATTGACTAACCCATCCAAATTCTGAAGAAGCTTCTTGCTTTGCCTGGAAGATTCTATATGTAGTGACCACACTGTAAACCATATATTTCTATTTCTTGAATATATTTATTTTGGATGCTAGCACTGTACAGATTCCTAAACCCGCCCCCCCCCCCGCCATTTCTGTGTATCCTAAAGTGCTTCACATATAGCAGTGATGGTGAACCTTTTAGAGACCGAGTGCCCAAACTGCAACCCAAAACCCACTTATGCATCGTCGGGTGCCGGGTGGGTGTGGCCCATTGGGTGGGCGTGGTCCATTGGGTGGGCATGGCCCATTGGGTGGGCATGGCCCATTGGGTGGGTGTGGCCCATTGCGTGGGCATGCCTGCGGTGGTAACGGCAGACTGGGTGGGACTAAAAAGTTCAATCAATCAATTCCAACTTTGCAAGATCTTTTTTTCCCCGTGAGAAGTTGAAATTGACTGATTGATTGAACCTTTTTTTTTGCACACGGAGGCAGAGGCCTAAAGCAAAAAGGTTTTATAAAACCCAGCTGAAGGCCTAGGACTGGGGCGACGACGCACGTGCCCACAGAGAGGGCTCTGAGTGCCACCTCTGGCACCTGTGCCATTGGTTCGCCACCACTGACATATAGAATATCATTTTCATCACTTTCATAAGGTGCTCCAAAACCTGATCACATTCTTTTTAATTATACTAAAAATATTTTCATAAAAAGGATCACTGTGTGAGATAAATAATACATATTTTTAAAAATAAGTGCTGTGATTATACAGTATCAAATGGCAAGTTGGACAATTTATACCAAAACCTATTAATCTATAAGCTCTGTAGTAAATTTGATTTTGGTTGCTCTTTAACCATGTAAGTAAATTGTTTCAAAAGATTAATTATCAATTTCAGGGTTTTTTTTTCTCCACAAAGGATTAAATACAATTATTATCTTCAGTACTAAGTTACTGAATGGGAAATTTTGCCTTATATTTGTTAGCTTCACTCAAAACAACAAAAAAGGAAGAAATAACAACCCTGAAATAGCATTTTAGGGTTTTATGTACAACAATTCAACTGTGCAAGACATACTCATCTTTGAAAACTTTTCTGGATCTGTCATTAGAAAATAAAATGATTTTTCTGTAAAGGCTTTTCTTTGGACACTTGTTTTCAAACTAATAATGGGGCAGAGAGATGCTCTTTCAAAATTCTGTTATTCTAACCTATAATAAGAAAGAACATATCTAAAATCCCTTTCTTGACTTTGCCTACCCTTATATGTGTAAGTATGGCCCAATTGCTCTTCCTCCATTTTCTCAGAAAATGAAGAGAAGAAGGGGAGCCAGTCAGCCTCTGGATGTGTTAATTGTGATTGTGTAGCATATCTGAACCTTGAAAAGCAGGTCAGCGTCTGTGTGGGCATTAAGGGAAGTTTGGGAAGCCAGGGAGAGAAAGATACCCACCTGGTATTAGTCTGTTTTTCCTCAAATTTCTCTTCTCTTTCTGAAGAACTTCTAAAGCAAATTTAATGAGGACTGGTAGAAAATAATCCGGGAGTCTTCTGCATGGAAGGAATGCTCTTTTTCTCAGCTCCAAGTTTGATTGCTATCCATTGTACTAAGCAATGCTTATTTCAATAGTAATTTATGGGATGCCAAGCAATTGGTGGGGTTTGGATAGCAAGCTAAGCTATAAATCATGGCTTTCAGGCTACCACAGCCAAATTCACAGTATATGTTTTTGTGACTTAATGCAGTGTGTCAAGTCAGACACTGCATTCAGTAGTAAATAGCATTTGTAGTAGCATGTAATCTTGTGTCTCCTTCTCTCCCAAATCTGAGAATGATTGTATCACTGGGTATAAGCAGTCAATAGAAATTTGACCCTCTGTCAATCAATCTATAGTTGCATGCATTGACTCCATACTTATTGATGGAATGCTCAATGAAAGTCATTGTACAAGTTTTTAAAATATACCTAAAGTTCCCTATTAACTGAGCTACCTACCCTACTTTCATTATTAGTAAAGCAAAATGACTGCCTTCCTTTTAAAAACAAAAATAAATCTTTATAAGCAAACAATATTGCTATTTCTACTTCTAGGAATTAAAACAGCCAGCACATGATAATCAGGGCAAATCTGGCATGAAATGATAAGAGAGAGACAAAGTAATAGGAAGTGGACAGATTTCACAACTGAGCAGGAAAGCTCTTTGGTAACTCTACTGAGGTTATCTTCTGGTTGAATTTTTAAACCATTGAACAGGTTTTCCCCCCCTTTTGCCCAGCTAAACTAAGTGAATGGCATCATGTTAAAGTTTATATTCAAGTTTTAGGTCAGTAGCTAAAGGTGTTGTTATCTAACAAACATGTTGGATAACATAATGTTTATATTGCATTTCTTTAATATTCCATTAAATCCCTCTATTCAGTTAAGAGATCCTGCTAAATTAATTCTGTGGAGAAAGAAATCAATCAACATTTAGTAGCATAATACCACATTAGCTTTTTGTACAAGCAGCGTCAGATCAGTTTGACGTAAATTTATCCTTTTCTTCAATGGATTAGCAAATTACTTTCTGAGATATTCCCATTTACATAGGAGTTTGATGTTGTTTATGTACACATAAATAATCTCCTCGCATGCTAAGCAAAGCGAGTTTCTGTTCTATTACCAGAATTCATTGTGATGTGCTGCCCCTCTCTCTCTGGAGAGCACACTTATAATCCTTCTGCCCTGGTTTCCTCAGCATCTTTCAAGAGATAGCTTGCATATTTATTCTATCTGAAATTTGATCTGCAGGATTTACTATGAAATTCTGTGAACTGCATTTAGCTAGTTAAGAAAACAGCTCTCGGTATAGCCCTGTTTCATATTATCTGGACTCAAGTGGAACTGTATGTGTATGTGTATATGTGTGTGTCTGTGTGTGCTTGTTGTGTGTGCTCGCATACCCCCACATGCTTTAAATCTTGTTCATGTGTGCTTTGTTCCAGTATCCCACGTATCATCAGATTGTCATGGTTCCCCAACACCTGACTTTGTTAATCCTGGTGGCATCCAACCTGGCATGATTCTCCTAATTCATGTCCATCTCACAATTAAGATAGGCAGGTAAGGTGTCAAGGAGTCTTTTCTCAAGGACCCCTATTGGTAAGATAGGTACCAATTGGGATTCAAAGCACGGACTCCTGCTAATTAAAGGTTAAAGTAGCTGCGACTGCTAAGATGGGAGAGTAGCTTCAACAGATCCTAGGAAGAATATCAGAGCTTAGGAAGAGCCAAGAGACAAACTTCAAACTCCCAGGTCTCTGGTAGTGGATCCGAGATTAAAGAAAACACAGGCTATCCATAAGGGTGAGAAGGGATTTTGTATGTTTCTATGTAACTTGGTCTGGGAGGAATGAAATGATATTATTATTATTATTATTATTATTATTATTATTATTATTATTATTATTATTATTTATTTATTTATTTATTTATTTATTTATTTTATTTATTATTTAGATTTATATCCCGCCCTTCTCCTCGTAGGACTCAGGGCGGCTGACAATCAATTAAAATACATAAATAACAATACAGGTTTAAAATTAATTAAAAGAAATATTAAAGATTGTCCAATTTAAAATATTGATTAAAACCCCTCTAAAAATTACCCTAGGCCAGTCCTGCGAG
>NW_015387735.1:187373-229816 GCF_001527695.2 Protobothrops mucrosquamatus | reverse complement strand
TGTCATCAGCGTACTGATGGAAATCCACCCCAAAGCCACAAATGATCTCCCCCAGCGGCTTCACATAAATATTGAACAGAAGCGGAGAGAGGACCGACCCCTGTGGAACCCCACAAGTTAGGGGCCTTGGGGTCGACCTCTGTCCCCCTGCCAATACAGACTGCGTACGGTCGGTGAGGAAGGAGGAGAACCACCGCATAACGGTGCCTCCCACTCCCAACCCACCCAACTGCCGCAGCATGATACTGTGGTCCACAGTATCAAAAGCCGCTGAGAGGTCCAAAAGAACAAGGACAGAGGAATAACCCCTGTCCCGGGCCCTCCAGAGATCATTTACCAACGTGACCAATGCCGTTTCCGTGCTGTATTATACTGAGTGTTGACACAGAACAGAACAACAGAGTTGGAAGAAACCTAGAAGGTCTTCTAGTCCTCAAGCAGGAGGCTTTAAAGAAGAGATTGGACAACCATTTGTCTGAAATTGTATAGGGTTTCCTGCTTGAGCTGAGGGTTGGACTAGAAGACCTCCAAAGTCCCTTCCAGCTGTGTTATTCTGTTATCTTAGAGTAGGGAGCTGTGCCCAGCGCTTGCAAAAGTGGTCATTGAGCTCCTAAGCAATGAAGCTTTCCACGGAGTCAGAAGTTTATAATAGTTATCATCCAATTACTAATATCATCTTTGGGTCAAAGTGCTTAAGATGGTAGCTGCTAGCCAGCCTTAGGAACACCTGGAGAACATTGAGGGGACCCATTCCAGTTCAGTTTGAGGTGTGACAAATCTTGGTTGTTCTGACGGATGACCTTCACCGACAGACTGATAGGAGAAGGATGACTCTTCTTTCTTCCTGATTTATCAGCAACTTTTGATACCATTATCCAGCCTCTCTTCCTGAACCAACTTTGCTTTTGAAGGTTGAGTGAGGCAGGAGGCATTGGGTTACTGTGGCTCCACTCCTACTTACAGGGAGGGTTTTCAAGGATAACGTCGGGAGATTATATCTCATCCTCTCTGCCAATTATATTATAATAATAATAATAATAATAATAATAATAATAATAATAATAATAATAATAATAATAATAATAATAATAATAATAATAGTAAAGTTGGAAGGGACCTTGAAGGTCATNCCTTACCTGTGTTCGGTCGGATTCGGTTCGGGTGGCCCTCCAACTGCTCTCTAGGCGTCTTTTCCGGCGTTTCATCTCTCTCAGCCCCTCGGTAAACCAAGGGGCCAGTTGAGACCTATGCCGGGTCAGAGGCCGCAGCGGCACGACTCGGTCCAGTGCTGCGGCTGCGGCCATATCCCAGGCCGCAGCCTGATGTTCCACCGAGTCGTGCCCCAGGTCCTCAGGATATGGCCCAAGCTCCGTCAGAAACCCCGCCGGGTCCATCAGGCGCCTGGGACGGAACCATCTATTATTATTATTATTATTGTTGTTGTTGTTGTTGTTGTCATTGTTGTTATTCGCACAGTTAGCCAGATGTTCAGATTTTTGATGGTATTACAGATATCGTTGCAGAATGGAAGCTATTCCTAGTAAGGCCGCCTTTTGCAATTGACTGATGGTGAATTTGTCAGTGCCACTCTTGTTCAAGTGATGCTCCAGTTGTTTTGGGATTGCACCCAAAGTGCCTATTACTATTGGTACTATCCTTGCTCGCCTTTGCCACAGTCATTCTATTTCTATTTGTAGGTCTTTGTATTTTATTATCTTCTCCAGTTCTTTCTCTTCTATTCTGCTATCTCCAGGCACTGCCAGGTCCACTATCCAGACTTTTTTTGTCTTTTTATCAACAAATGTTAAGTCCGGGGTGTTATGTGGCAGGTGCCTGTTTGTTTGAATTCTAAAGTCCCAGAGCAATTTAACATTTTCATTTTCTATGACTTTCTCTATTTTATGGTCCCACCAGTTCTTGCTTGCAGGCAAATGATATTTCTTGCAGATCTTCCAATGTACCATTGTTGCTACTTTGTCATGCTGTTGCTTGTAGTTAGTCTGTGCAGTTTTCTTGCAGCAGCTTACCAGGTGGTCCACTGTTTCTTAAACACTTTTTTCTTCCAGTAGTTCTGCAGCTGCTGGCCCTGGTTGCTCAGCTAACAGTCCTGAGTCCTGTAGCCCATTTTTTACTAGATATCCAGTAACTCCAATGTCTAGCATCGACTTTATTAACCCAGGTGACATTCGAGCTGGTATGGCTTTCTGAAATTTATGTCTCACCATATTTTTTATGGGAGAGACACTCTTTGTCTGACTCCTCTGATGAGACCTGTCCAGTATGGTTGAACATCTGGGATAGCTCTCATCTTCCTCAGAGCACACAAACCACACAACCACATCGAGATAGTGTCTCACTGGGGGATTGTTGTTGTTGTTATTAAATTTATATGCCATCTGATTTCCAGCAACTCAGAGCAGTTTGCAAATGATTTAAAACATAAAAAATATGACATTAAAAATGCAAGAAACAAAAAAGTGCTAGAGATGGCAGAATAACAAGCAGGATGGAAACAAAACAAAAGTCCAACTTACAGTATGTTAAAAGGAGGCTTCAGCCATCCCTACCAAAGGTCTTTGGATCCCTTTGAAATTCCCTAATAGTCAATTCATTAGATTAATCTCCCTTAATCTACAACATTTATTGCATCATTTAACAATCACAAAATCCTTTGGGCGGTTTACATATAAAATGTAAAAGTAGCATAAAGCATAAAAACAAGACATATGTTTCGAACAGAATCCAACCCCCCCAAAAAAAGGAAATTTAAAAGCGATAGCACTTGTTACTTAAATAACCATGATGTAGATTGCAGGCTGAGAGGCAATTTGATGTAGAGGTCAAGATACCAGGCTGGAAATTAGAGTGTGAATTCTAGTTCTGCGCTGGGCACAAAGCCAGCTGGGTGACCTTGGGCCAGTCCCTGTTTCTCAGCCCTAGGAAGGAGGCAATGGCAAACCACTCCTGAAATCTTGCCAAAAAAGCTGCAGGGACTAGTCGAGGCAGAACTAAAGAAGCTTCTTGGATGAGAAGCGAATGTTTTCAAAGGAAAAAACAACAACAAGAAAGTCCAGTTGCCTTTGAAAAAAATCACCTTTGGGACAATCCTGACCAGGATGATTGAGAATTTCCATAGACAAGTCCAGGTAGAAGGCCACTCTAGAACCAAGTGACTGTTACTGAAAAGCCCCAACAATTTCTAGATTTACCTCCTTTGACAGGGTACTGGAGAAGGACATGAAGGCAATTTTATATAAATAGTATCCGACTCAAGAGCTATCTCTGTAATGTTTTTAAAAAATGAGAGTGAACCTGGAAAGAAGAATATTTATTTATTATTATTTATTTATTACATTGATTTGCTGCCCATCTCATTATATTCAAAAGGGCAGGAGCAGGAGCTCCACAATGAACAAATACTAGTATAGCAGTGGAGATAAGATGCTGGATTAGAGAAAGATGATCTAGAAGTGTATGTGCTATCCCTGTTTCAGTCTTTCATCTAAATTTGATAATGCTAATGATTGAATTACATACCTCCTTTGTTCTGCTAATGAACACCAGGTCTATGAATGACTATCTGCAATGATCTTATTAAAGATGAACAAATTGACTGTACAATTCAGTGTACAATATCCATGACAAATTAGTATTTGGGAAGAAGACTTCCCCAGTCTACTGTTCTTTGGATCTGTTGCTCTATAAAAATTCTCAGCCAGATGTTAGTCTATCTAACATATTGGATAGGAAAGGCTGATTCCATCCCTGAGACTGGATACCAAATCCCATAGGTTGCTAATTTGTGTGCATTCTTGGCATTAGCAAGTTGGATCAGACAGACATTCTGTCAGTGTATATCATGCCTTTTATGAGCTTGAGGTCAGTGTTGAGAATTTAAGGCCAAGGGACACTCACACAGAATTCACCTGCCCTCATCCACTTCAGGCACTTCTCAATCAACTTGCATTTATGATGGTTGTAGCGTTTTGTTATTTGCAACCTTCTCAGCCAGCTTCCAACAAGCAAATCAATTGGGGAAGCTGGATTCACTTAAGGATAGCATAACAACTAATGACCATGGTAAAAACGATAGTAAAATCAGATCTGGTTATATGATGTCTTGCTTGATGACTGCATTGCTTAGCAACCAAATTCTGGTCCCAAGTGGAGTGGTAAGTCAAGGCCTACCTGAATTCCCAAATTATATAGGCCTCAATACCAATGGCAGATTAAATCTTGGCTATTGTGTTTGGGGGGAATGGTGAGCTGTATGTAGGCAATATTGTTGTGGTTGGGGGACTATGCTTTTTTATTCATAATTGTGGCAGTCAAAAGCCATAGAAAATAACAACAATGATGCAACAATGCCAACAGAGAGGTAGGCCAGGAATATTGGCCACTTGTTCTATTTGGGATTTTGAAAAAATTACAAGCAGCCTAACATACACAGTGTTCCTTCTTGTGAAAAATACAGGTATTTGCACTTCATAATTCAAACATTTGTCACAAATTCCAGGCAGGGTGACTTGGGAGACGGACATAGGAGTATATAAATAAATGGTGGGCAACATATATCTTATGGGCAGTCTGCCCATCTCTAATGTAGGAAAGTCATTTCTATATGCCTAGTGATTGGGAATGACTTAATGATGTAGACCATTTTTTTTACTGTTGAAATTCTCCCCACCCCTGAGTGTGTTCAGGGTGTGGCATCCTATGCAATTACATTTAAACAAATAGCAAAGACTTTTCTGTTTAAATCTGCCTTAATTTTGTTGAAGTTGTTGTGTGGTCAAAGAGCTTTGCAAAGTGTTCGGTATATTTGTTATTATGGATGTTATGTCTTGTATCTGACTATACTTTTGTTTGTATGCAGCACTGTGCTGCCCCAGAAAGCAAATATACTTTAAATAACTAACTAACTAACCAATAAATAAATAAACAAGCTTTAGTGGTTTTATTCTTCTTTTTCTGCCAATGTACCTAGGCATTTTATAATGTACTGAGATTACTATGGTTTATCCAATTTTAGCCAATATATTTTAAACTCACATAAAAGTCACAGGTGGACAGAAAGACAGGACAGAATTATTTTTACTCATTCTTGTTTAATTTTCTATCATTAATCTAATGGTTCTGTGAAGTGGCTGAAGGTCTTTAATTGCTTTACAGAATGATATATCAAGATTATACTCTGACCTAGTAAGTCATGCTACTTGAGTAGACTAATACAACGTGCTCTATGTGGAGCAGCTTTTAGAGGAACCCAGAAACTGCATCTGGAACAAAATGTGGCAGCACTATTTTTAGTAAGGCAGTCCTATCTTACTAATCAGTAATGTCAATAGAGAATTGCACCTATATGGAGGCAAGGAGGTTTCCAGACCCAGTTCAAAATGCCTGTCATTATGTTTTGGGTCCTTAATTGCAACTGAGTTTGCCTTGCTGGCTACTGAAATTCCCTTTTGCCCTTCTATTATTTTTGACTTTCTTTTGTTGTCTTTTGTTCTTGATGTTCATTTGGATTTAGATAAATTATTAGGCACATTAATGTATTTATATTGTTTCATGTAGTCCAGCTTTGTCTGTCTGTCTGTCTGTCTGTCTGTCTGTCTGTCTGTCTGTCTGTCTATCTATCTATCTCTATACATGTTTTCCTTCATATATTTATACTTTAATCAATGCTTTATTCAAACTGTAGCACAGTCAAGATATATACTAGGGATACAGATACAAAATAATAGTAGAGTTATTAATAAATAACAACTTAATAAATAATAGTGCTGCAGACTAGCACTTGGTAGAGCATCCGTGAAGGCCCTGGGATGTGTCTATACCTACAAAGATCAGAAAGTGCAAGTAATGGTATTCCATGTGATAGCCATGGTGGCACAGTGGTTAGAATGCAGTATTGCAGGCTAATTCTGTCATGTGCCAGCAGTTTGATCCTGACCACCTCAGAGTTGATTCAGCCTTCCATTCTTCCATGGTTGGTAAAATGAGGACCCAGATTACTGAGGGCAATATGCTGACTTTGTAAGCTGCTTACAAAGTGGTAAAGCAGTAAAGCACTGTGAAGCGGTATATAAGTCTAAGTGCTATTGCTATACTCCAAGGAATTGAAAATTGGACTTTGAACAAACGGGTTAGGAAGAGAATTGATGCTTTTGAATTTTGGTGTTGGTGAAGACTCCTGAGAACATCCATGGATGACAAGAAAAGAAACAAATGGATCATTGAACAAATCAACTTAGACAAATGACCAGGCCCAAATGATACTACTTTGGATGCTTTATGGAAAAGACAAATAATGCTGGGATAGGTGGAAGTAGAAAGAAGAGGGCAACCAGAGTCAGTTACAGTAGTGTTGGGTGCACCATTGGAAGATTTGAAAACCAGTTTAGAGATAATTTAATGTCATCTTAATATTTGTCCCATGGGTTAGTCAGTTCTATCCTCTAGGATCACAACATTTCTTCAGTGTCTGCAGTAGAGACTAAATGATAATATTTCTTGGGCTTTTAGAATTTATCTTGTAAAATTTGAAACCTGTCTTTCAACTCCTTGAAAGCACCTCTAAAAATAAAGCCAGGCATCCTCCCATATAGTGTAATGCAACATATCAATTTAAAACATGAAATGAATGGTTCAAGAGGGTATAATACAACTGGTCTAGCCTAAAAATATATTTCTCTCTTCCTAAAGAAATCAAGATAGGAGAGGTCAGCTGAATCTTTTTTGGGAGGAAATGACACAAGTTGGGTACTGTTACCAAGAAAAAGCACTGGCATGGAGATCACTATTTTGGCAGGGCAAAAGCAGAGGTTGAATCACAATCTTCTCTTCTTCTTTGGTGCTGGCTGGATGACAAGCCCATCTTAGAAAATTGGTTGCAGGCCAGTAGGGCCCACTGATTAGAGGCCATTCAGTGCCATTTACTACACCTTTGCTACATAATTCTCTGGTTGATATCTTAGTGTTCGTATTATAGGGTTGGATTTATATTACTAAAAGCCTTCAAAAGAAATCTTTTGGTAATTCAGAAATTATTCTTGGCTTGCTACGGAACTGCTTTTCACCTGTGCCATTACTTACCAATAACATCTTCTTTCCCAGATAAGGTTTATTCGTTCCTGCCTTCCTTTATAGAATGAATACTCTACATTTTCATTGCTAGAAGCAATCAGAAAGTGAGAACAATAATCCAATATGGTTTGAAGACCGAGAGTGGTTTTTTTATCTTTTTCCATCTCTTATGCTATATACATACAACTAACACAAGCTACACAGACAGACAGACCATTGTTATTTGTCATACATGTTGTGTATATTGTTATTTTATTACATCAAAGCTTCCTGGAGGGATTTCAAAACCCTGAAAACCTTCAAAACCCAAATAACAAATTGTATCCTTTAACGTCTTTTAAATTAATCCTCTTAAAAACAACAGCACCTCCCTTGTGGAACGTAAATCTGGCTATACTGGATTTTCTAGCCAATCCTCTGCTCACATATTTTTACTGAATTTGACTTATCTTCCACTGTTTTTGAAACAGCAAATCAGCAGTTGCATTTTGCACCAATTCCTGTGTGCTGAGTCAGATTAAATCACAAGACATCATCTCATGTAGCTGTTGTGACTTCCTGCTCCATGTGACAACTAAGGAAGCCCCGTGTCTTCTGCTGCAGAAGTCAGTCTTCTGTTTGATGGAGTTCAGTCCAGATTTGGTTTAAAGATAAAAGAGTCGTAAAAAGGGAGAGCAAGGGTCACCAACAGTTAGCTCCTTGAGGGCGGGCTGAGTGGCAGGCATACAGATCAGCCCTTCATTTGAGATAAGCCTCTGCAGAGCACGGCTGAAACACGAGTCAGCCAATCACATTACATCCTATGTACTTCTGAGGATAGTTTGGGATGGAGTGCAGTGGAAGCCTAGAAAATATGGTCTAATTGAGTAAACTATGGTTTGTTTAACCATGTTAGGAGTGTCATGCAAACACGTTTAATGTTATACTTCTTTTTAGACAAAAGTAATGATTTCCAATTTTTGCATCTGTAGCCAGTGGTTAAGGCATCGGACTAGAAACTGGGATATCATAAATTTTAGTCCCGCCTTAGGCACAAATGATGCTGGGAGACCCTGGGCCAGTCCCTCTCTCTCAGCCCTAGGAAGGACGCAGTGGCAATGGCAAATCACAACTAAAAATGCTGCCAAGAAAATTACTGTTGTGTCCTGAGCCTGCAAGATGCAGGCTCGGGACATTGCAAGAGTCCCGGGCATTTGCAGAAGCTGCCCGGGACCAGACTGAGCGGCGCCAGCCTTGTGCGCATGCGCAAGGCGGGAAAAGCCCGCCTCATGATTGGTTGAACTTGCCCGGGGATCAGAGGGTATAAATAGAGGCCTGCGTGCCTCTGCTCTGGTTGTTCGTAGAGTGAAGCAAGCAATAAAGATTTGTTGGAGATGATTAGTCTCAAGCGCCATTATTCTCCGGACTTAACAATTACATGGACTTGTCCAGGCAGTCACCATGATTCAAGACTGACTTGAAGGCAAACCCTGCCCCCCCAAAGCTATAAATCATCATAAAGAAACTGGTAACCTGTTTTGGGATTATACGTTTCTTCTTTTTGAGTGATCTGATTCAAATTGGAATTTGAATCAGAGAATAACTTCTAACAAATACCACCAATTTGCAATCTAGATTGTACCTGTGACCTACAGGTAAACAAAGGCTGGCACTTCCGTTATGTAGCTGTAGTCAGTGTCTTGACTTTTCTGATATCTTTTGTAGAGCATTCTCTCTCACAAACTCATGTTTTCTTTCTTCTTTCCTATCTCCTTCCACGATGCTTAGAATACAAAAGTATCCCAGACACAAGAAAAGGTTCTAGGGAAAACAATCCAGGAATAAAAATCACATTTCCTAGGAGTGGTTGGCGCATAGAATATTGCTGTAGAGTTGTACCAAGTGATTGGGAGATAATTAGGGAAGGAGGCAACAAATGCTACTGTTGGTAATATTATACTTGCAGCCAGTTGAAGGATCTTGATGTCTGGCTTATCTTTTGAGTAGGAATGGAGGACTCACTGTTCATGAGTGTGGAACACTGAATCTTTGCCACACTCCCCCCCAAAATTTATGGCCTTAAGACATTTCAGAATTAAATTATTTTCTGATTTTGGGAGTCAGAATATTTAATTTGTTCTGTCAAATTTCTAGCCTCTCTCTCTCTCTCTCTCTCTCTCTCTCTCTCTCTCTCTCTTTCTCTCTTTCTCTCTCTCTCTCTCTCTGTCTCTCTGTCTGTCTCTCTGTCTCTGTCTCTGTCTCTGTCTCTGTCTCTCTCTCTCTCTCTCTCTCTCTCTCTGTGTGTGAGTGAGTGTGCCCTTGCTACTTCTTCTGCTATACCAGTGATGGCGAACCTTTTAGAGACCGAGTGCCCAAACTGCAACCCAAAACCCACTTATGCATCGTCGGGTGCCGGGTGGGTGTGGCCCATTGGCTGGGTGTGGCCCATTGGGGATGTGTGGCCCATTGGCTAGGCATGGCTGCGGTGGTAACAGCAGACTGGGTGGGACTAAAAAGTTCAATCAATCAATTCCAACTTTGCAAGATCTTTTTTTTTCCCCGCAAGAAGTTGAAATTGACTGATTGATTGAACCTTTTTTTTTTGTACACGACGCCGGAGGCCTAAAGCAAAAAGGTTGTATAAAACCCAGCTGAAGGCCTAGGATTGGGGCGACGGTGTGCGTGCCCACAGAGAAGGCTTTGAGTGCCGCCTCTGGCACCCGTGCCATAGGTTCGCCACCACTGTGCTATACAAATAAAAATAACTTGAATGATATTTCTTTCCCATGTCCCTCCCGAGAGTTTCTCTGTGTGTTTCCAGACAATGGATGGGTTGGCTATTGTTCACTTCAGTTTGACTACACATTCTCTCAACTTTGCTTCCAGCTTTGGCTTCTTTTATAAATATGATGTATATCGGTTGCTGAGTGCGCAACAAGGTCATGGGTGTGAAAACAAGATTGCTATAATGGCTACTGATGCCATAAAAGGCTCCAGTGTCTTTTCTTTTAGCAGACAAGATTGGATTATTTTGCTGAGAGAGGGTGGGGTTCTCCCAAATAGAACATTTGGAAAAGAGAGTCTGCTAAATCTTCCTGGCAACCAAATATTTTATTTCCTGTCATAGCTGCCATAGTTAAACAACTTAAGACAGAAAAATGACCAGGAACAAACAGACCAAATTATCCTCTCTTCATGGTGATGCTCCAACTTATTTTGGCATTCCATCTTCACAGACATTTGTCCAGCTGGCCTGGTAGCTTCCCCTTTCTAATTCTAGGACTCCAGCCCCCATCTGGAGAGGATGAGCAAGCATTGGGGGAAAAAAATCCCTGAACTCCTGACTGGCTGTTCTCAGGGTTTCTTCTTTCTCTGTTCTGCTCCCCCTCCCTCCCATCCTTAGCTCTTTGTCTCTGGACCCCCCACTCATGCTCATTCCTCCCTCTCTTTAGAAGGTAGATATATCACCTGGGGCAGTGATGACCTGTTGCCTCTCCTTTGATGCCTGCATATCAGGCATAACCATGCCAAAGAAAGAATTTCATTTTGAAGTGGTGGAAGCCAAAGGGGAGAGCCTTTCAGCTGTTTGACAGGGCAATTACACATATTTCCACTGATAACCCTCACTTGATGGGTTGCTGCTGCTCCTGCAAAAGGAATTAACTTTAGTACCAGATCTGTACTTAATAGAGGCCTTCAATTGTAACTTGGAGGGGGGGGGGAGGGATTTTCAAAAGTTCTGCCTTCAGGGGAGCTCTATTTAAAACTCTATCTATCTATCTATCTATCTATCTATCTATCTATCTATCTATCTATCTATCTATCTATCTATCTATCTATCTATCTATCTATCTACCTACCTACCTACCTACCTACCTACCTACCTACCTACCTAATCTATCATCATCATCATCATCATCATCATCATCATCACTCTCTCTCTCTCTCTCTCTCTCTCTCTCTCTCTCTCTCTCTCTCTCTCTCTCTCTCTCTCTCTCTCTCTCTCTCTCTCTCTCTCTCATCGTCTATCATCTGTCATCTATCGTCTATCATAAACTGATTTTTCTATGGAACTCTTAAGGACCTCAGATGTTTGGGGTGCCTTGTAAAGCATAAACTGAATTTGTCTGGCTACAGCCATGAGCAGCTGAGTTTCACTGCAACATTGCAGGAACTGGGAATGATCCTGACATATTTATTTATTAGAATTTTATCCCTCCTTTCTTACTTTATAAATAACTCACAGCAGTGAACATTCCTAATACTCCTCCTATTTTCCCCCACAATCAGAACCCCTGTGAAGTGGGCTGAGAAAGAGTGACTGGCCCAAAGTTACTCAGCTGACTTTCAAGCCTGGTGGGACTAGAACTCCCAGTTGCTTGTTTTCTAGGCCAACACCTTAACCATTACACTCAACTGAGTCTCAGTATCAATACTGCCACTATCTTCTATATCTGCAATCCTCCAAACATGCTATATTTCAACCCTCCTAACCCCCAGAGAATGTGACCTCTCTATCTTCATAACAACCCCATGAGAGAGGGAGCTTAAGAACAAAGTGAAAGCTGTTCTTTGGTTATCATGACTGAACTTGGCTTCCCCTTCTTAGTCCTGTTCTGTAGCCCATCTTACTTGAACGGAATACTGTCCAGATGGAATAACCTTAATAATATGGAGAATACAGGAGTGGAGGATGTGCTCCAGAGATACATTTCCTAACCTCAGAAATCTTCTTCTTACTCTGTAAGTTAAGAATTTGCCATTTTTACATGAATTGGAGATGAAGCCCACTTCATCTGAAGAAGCCAAGGAGATAATCCAGGAAAGACTCTACTAAATGACCCACTTTGACCAAGTGGTAGAAATTCCCTAGCTCTACATCTGTTTTTACCATTAGACTGAATAGAAGCGATGAAAGGCAAAGCATGCATTAATGATGGGCATAATTATATCACTATTTGAAGGGTGATAAAATGTATACAACTACACTATATTCTAGTCTGCTTACTCAATACAACAAGCAATCTATTTGTCAGTCCTTTGACTGACCCAGTAATTCTGACAGTTCATTGCGATTATCCATTGCTTAAGGGCTTCTGTGGCTGATGTACTTTATGGAAGGATTTTTATTCTAATAGCTTTTCTGTTCAAATTTTTAAAATTCCATTCATTAGCAGCCTCACAAACAGTGGAAAATTCCTAAAACCTGGCTTCATTTTTAAGTAGTTTTATCTGATTGAAAATCAGTTCCAAATACAAGACACTAAACTGCCCAAATTCCAATATCCTGAAATTGCATGAAAAACAACCAGAATGAGAAGATAGTTTGTTGTGCTGAGGGTCAAAAAGTTTCCTCTTCATCATCGCATTATATGCCAGTCGAGGTCCAGTTGAGACTTCCATAGTGTATCTTAGCTGATTCATCTCAGGAACAAGATCTGGTTGGGACCTTGTCCTTTAGATCAGCCTTCTGCTCATCTGCTATTGTCCATCACTTATAGCCAGGGCAGAGCTCTGTTCCAACACATTTGGTAAGCATCAGGGTGGGCAAGGTCATTTTAGGTTGGTAATTGTTCCCATTCTGCATATTCAATCAACCATTGCTAATCTTAAAATTGCTGCTAAATTAGAGTAGAGCTGAGCAGCTCCCTCTGGGTCAGGCATTGTGGCTCAGTTTCCCTTATCTTCTCCCACAGTGTAGGGAACCTTTAGTGACAGAGTGATGCCACCAGAAGTTTTTCTTTGGGGGCACAGTTTTGATCTATTTGGGAGATTGAGGGTGAGAACAGGGGTATTCACACAGTCCTTGCTTCTACCATGTCTACCCTTAATATTGCATTCATACAAGTTTTTAAACCATTACAAGTTTTTAAACCATTTTCCTACTAATCGTGTACCTGTGAATGACATATTTAATTTGATCATTTGTGTGGGGCATGGGCCTGTCTAAAGCAAGGTAAAACTGAGGCCATGAAAAAGTGTGGGGTGGATGAGTTAAATGCCCTAAAAGAGAAGTTTATTCCTTAATGTATTGGTCTGTGTATTTAGATCAAAAAGAAAGGTGTTTATGGGATTTTTTTGTCTCAGCCGCCAAATATCTTGGCCAGCAGTAGATATGGCACATCTTATATCCTGAGGTGAGATAGCTCAAATAGGAGACATTCCTTGAGATAAGCAGGCCCAGGACCCAAATAATTTAGAACATGGAAAACCAACACCCTGAACTGAACTTGCAAAAAATTTGACAGCAGATGTGTAGCATAACCATAGCAAGATCTGGACCCTATGTAAGCATTTAAACAGTGTGATCAGGACCCCATACAGGTATACAAAAATTATATGTGTTACACTTGCCTGAAGTGCTACTCAATGCTAGGCAAATGAGTTGAGTCATTTAAATTCCCATGTGGAGCACATGTTGCATAAAACAAAATATCCAGAAGAATTTAATAGGTTAACCCCAAAACATCAAGAAAATCAGCTATAGGTTCTTGACTTCTCAACACGAATACTGACTGTTCTAATATATTCTGTTGATTTTGAATGACATCAAATGACATTGATAAATCATTTTGGATTTATTTTTTTTTGCAAATTTACACTTTGAATATTAACTAGTACCCTTTTAAAAATTAAAGTCTAATCTGGCCATTGCATATGCTCCAAACTGTAATCCATTTGCTTCTTAAATAAATTCTGTGTTCATCCTATTTGATAACAATCCATTCCTAAAAAGCAATACTGTATATTTATTCTTAACAATAAGATTCTTGGATGAGTGGTGTATTTGAGTTAAGAATATACTTTTCTACTGTGACAGCACCAGGT
The DNA here is from genome assembly GCF_001527695.2 of Protobothrops mucrosquamatus. NCBI lineage: Eukaryota > Metazoa > Chordata > Lepidosauria > Squamata > Viperidae > Protobothrops > Protobothrops mucrosquamatus. The sequence goes on along the minus strand of NW_015387735.1, from coordinate 215,923 downwards.
ACAGAAAATCAAGATAACTGCTTTCTATATTTTGCATTAAAACATCCTCTGTTCTGTTGCTTGCTCAGACTTAAGTTGATAGAGACTTGCAAACTGATACTCTCTCTCACACTATTAGAGGTATATTCTGCAATAAAATGCCTAAGGTCTATAGATGTGCTCATATTCACTCTACTTCTGCTTCTTCCGTGACTGGAAAGTAATTAATTAACCAATGGAATAGTTTGTCTGCAGAAATAGTGGGTACTCCATCACTGGAGGCTTTTAAGAAGAGATTGGACAGCCATTTGTCTGAAATGATATAGAGTTTCCTACTTGAGCAGGGGGTTGGACTAGAAGACCTCAACTCTGTTATTCTATTATTCAATTAATCAGTTTTAATTTTTGTCCTAATCCCCTACTTTTTGGAGTTTAACCCATGGGCAAAGTTGACCCTTGGCTTAAAAGAAGGTGAACATCTATTTTATAGGAAAACTCAAAGGAGTATTGAGCAAAATATCTTGGCAGCTATAGTAGATACAGAAAAATAATAATTAGGCAGTAGTCCATAACCAAGATTATCACGAATGTTTTTACAGAGAATTGTTATTTACTCCCTTTTTCACAAGAGAAGATTGGATGCTGTGGAAATTCAGCCAGTTAAAATTCATTTGGGGCTCACTGGTCTTGGACAGGGTCTCAAATCTAACATGATCCTTATGGGTGGAAATTCACCCACGCACAAGACATTGTGCATATCAGATGGTAACTGGTGAAGTCCACCCCCTCTGGCTCATACATTCTGTAACATGCACTAGAGATTCAGGAAAGGAAGTAGAAGAGTATTTATGGACTCAGATTGTTGTGGCGGCTCCCCCCACCCTCCACCAGCTGCTGAAAACTATGGCATTGCATAACAACCAGTGATAGTATCTGCTGCTCATGTTTTACAGCCTAGTTGTTCGCTTTTTTATTGCATGTCCGTGCCTAGCACAAAGGACTTTGATTTTTATTTTTTTTTAAATTGGGCCAGGAAAGATTTGTAAGTGCTGTGGCTAAATAGAAACAACCTTGGTCATAAAGTCCAGCTTCTCTGTAGTGAGCAAATGCTGCATTTGTTCACTTCCACAATTTTACAGCAGAGTTGGAAGCTCTTTATAAAGAGTTAGCTGGAGCTGAATCTTTAAAAGCATGAATCGATTCTTTAAAGACAAGCAGTTGAAATTAGAACATTCCTAATCCCCATTCCAATAATAGCCAGGATGGACTCTGCAGAAACTAATAATTTCTAACAGTGGGAACAATTAACCACGGGAAAGGCTTGCCTTCTGAAGTTGTGGGTGCTCTATCACTGGAGGCTTTTAAGAAGAGTCTGGACAGCCACTTTTCTGGAATGGCATTTAGGGTTTCTTGCTTGAACAGAGGGTTTGACTAAAAGACCTCCAAGGTCCCTTCCAACTCTGTTATTCTATTATTCTGAAACCCCAGCTAGGTAAACTGCTTCTAAGGGTATGATTCCATGCATTCATCAATAATAATTAATCAACTGTTAGCAGAACTCAGTCTATAAATTAGATTCACCATTTAAGATCTAACTGAGCATTGCAACTTATGGCACTGAATTCCATAGGCTTATAACAGGTTTGGAAAAAAAATTGCTTTATTCAGTATTGAATACCACTATTAGGCTTCAGCTGCTAATCCAGAATGCCATGAAAGAGACAAGGAAAATAGTCTCGTATGCATCCTTTTCATAATTGCTTGCATTTTTAATATGTTCTTTTATTTGTCCTTTCATCTTCTAAACTAAAATCTACAAACACTTTTTTTTCATGAGAGGGAAACAAGTTCCTGGTCCTTAGGCTTGTAAACAACAGATGTCTTAAGCAGCACATCATCCTGACAGATATGTAAAGGAAATACATGCTTCCCAATTAACTTCTTGGGGTGGGGGGTGGGGTAGGTAAACATTTCATGATGTGAAACTGACAGTCCCAATTTACAAGTGGACGGATAAGTATTAACCACAGACATCCTGGGTACTGCTGTAATGTACAAAGAGGAGAGTTGACAGTGTTTCAGATCTATACAAGCAGCTAATCAGTGATTAAAACTGTTCCTGGTCTGTATCATTTTAGCTTGCAAGTGGGAGTTGCTTGCTCCCCTCCCCCACATGGGAACTACATGTATAACCATCTGGATTTCACTATCAAATTGAGTGTGTGTTAATACACTGCATATATGACTTAGCTGATGGAATGCAGGAAATAGCAATCCAGCTAACATAGATTCTATGCAAGGATAGGATTCTAAATTGTAGAGAATAGCATAAGCAGGCTTGAAGTAAAACTGATGATAATTGCCTTCATGATGTATGGGTCAAAATGTGCCAGAAGTGACTGGGACTGTTTCTACTACTATTATTAGAGAATAATATATGTGATATATGTACAATAAGGATTGATACTTTAAAACTCTGCTAAATTAAAATGTATTATGGGGAGGCCTGCAGAGAGTTAAGAAACTTGGGAGAAATGAGACAAAGATGGTCATAAAACTATGATTTAAGCTAGAGAAAGAAAGAAACCATGATAAAGAAGCTAAGACTGACTCCTCACTAGACTTGAGTATAAAAGGAAGGGAGGGGAAAACTCAGCCAGGCATCCAAAATTCTGTTTTAATAGCCTATATCAATAAAGTTCCAGCCAGACTTGTAGAGTCTCTTGATGTGGGGTCCACAGGGTTGACAACTAATGTTGACATCTGGATGGAGATGTCCCTGTCAGCTGAATCAAAAAGAGCCTGAAGATTGTCCTTCCTTTCACAGCTGTAATAGGGAATATTGGCTTCCCATGTGGAAAGGATATCCAGCAAGGCATCTGAAGTGCCAAGAGTGTTCACATTGTTGTCACGGGTGTTGTAGCCAAGTGTGAGATTGTGAGGGAGCTGGGAATTCTTGTTATCCACTTGAATGTTGAAAATTAAACATAGGGTGTTTAAAAAAACCAAGGGAAAAGCTATTGTAAAAAAATTATCATGTTATTATCAGCAACAGCAACAACAAAATACTTTGTTTTAAAATTGTATACTCTTTGTCTTCAGAAGCCTACTGAGCCTTAAACCAACATTGATCCAAAGCAAAAAACCAGTTACACAAATATGAGAACAACTCAGTTGACCAAAGCTATGAGGGGTAGAGATGATACATACAAATAAACCCATGGAGTGTTGATCAAAGCTGTGATTTGAAATCTAAGAGTATTGGGTAATATAATTGTAAAGGGAAGGAAAAAAAATGGAGGAATATATATCCGTAAAACTAAGAAAAATTGAAAGACTATAATAGACATGAATAAAAGTGGTCTGATCCTGTGGAATAGAGATCTGAATGCATACAGGGAGGTAAAAAGCACAGGATTACTTATGAATAAAGGGCTTAAATATATATTTTTGAAAACATGAACTAGTTCTAAGGTTATCTGAGTGTCTATGGAAATGGCAATCCAAAGAGGGTGATTCTGTGCATTGCGCTCCAGTGAATGATGATGATGGAACTATAGGTGAGTATAGAAAGTATAGGGAAGCATTGAATGAATATAGATCAGGAGAAACGTATTCTCTTAGGGAATATGACTAAAAGGGACAGGAAGAAGACAAGAAAGCACAGAAAAAGTGTTTGGACCTTCACAGGCAGAGCAACAAATGAGAATGATGAATAATGAATATCTGCTTAATAAAAGGTTTGAGTGTTTGAATACATATCTTAAGCATAAGTCCATTCCGATGTAGACATAGAAAAGTATTGAATATACATTAAGGTGATTTGATCATCTGTGATGAAAGACTGTGAGAATACTGAAGAGCATTGAGAGATTATGAGTACGGGACCAACATATTGTATGTGCCAATGTTAAATACTGGTGGTCTTGACTTACAATCACAGTTCATTTAGTGACTATTCAAAGTTACAATGGCACTGAAAAAAGTGATTTATGACCATTTTTCACACAACTGTTGGGGCATAACCACGGTTACATGATCAACATTCAGATGCTTGGGAACTGACACACATTTTGATAGTTGCATGTTCTGGGATCACGTGATCCCCTTTTGCAACCTTCTGACAAGCAAAGGCAATGGGGAAGCCAGAATCAATGAACAACTTACTAAATTAACAAGTTAAGTGATTCACTTAACAACTGTGGCAGGAAATGTCATAAAATGGGGCAAACCCCACTTAACAAATGTCTCACTTGGCAACAGAAACTTTGGTCTCAATTGTGGTTGTAAGTGGAGCACTGAAGGTCTGATGAAATGAAAGAGGTTGTAGGTGAGGCAAAATGCATAGAAGAGAATTTTGGCTTTATACCATTCACAGTATAAAATTAGTCGTATTTCACCTCCCAAAAAGTAGGGTGAAAAAAAGATATTGTCAAATATGTATAGAAAGCTATATTTGCAAAAAATTAGTCAAATAAACAATGAATAATAAAAGAACAAGAAGGAAGAGAAAATGTAATTTTGATTGAAATACATTGTTTTGGAAGCGAATGTAGAGGTCCAAACCAGGAGCTTCCTGTAGAATGCATGGAATTAAAAATGAAAATATGAAATTAATTAGGATGAAGCTGAGGTGAATGATAAAAGGAATATTTAAGAGATCTGCATTTAAATAGTGGTGATATGTTAAATAGCGCAATTGAAATGAATGCTATATTAGTTTCCAAGAAAAAAAATGGGTAAAATGAAGTTATATACTGTATGCAACGAGAATAATTAAAAATGGTAAAATGGTAAGACTGCAGATACAGATAGTGTAAGTAGGGAATTGCTGTGATTTGTTCATCGAGTAATTGTGTGACTTGTTTATGTAAAGATTGCAATTGTGCCCGACAGGTGGAAGAGTACTATGATAGTTTTCCTGTAGTAAAGGAAGGGTAATAAGGATGAATGTAATAATATAAGGGGTTCTATTCGTTAACTATTCCTGAGATTTTTTTTAGCAGAGTTCTGATCAAAATGTGCAAGAAAATGCACAAAGGTTCAAAGACATGCTGGGTAGAGGGTGAATAGAATAGATTTTTTTTGGTTTTTAGCACGTTGGGGATTTGAAGATGCTTATAATTTTGTATGCAGGTATTGCCATATTGTTGATTGGGAACCCAATTAGTTTCTTTCTCACTTTCTTACATGAAAGTGAAGGTTGGGTATGTCAGCAGAAAGATAAAGGAGATTGAAAGCAGTGGGACTAAGGGAACTTACAAGGTGTGCTTGATAGAGCAAGACGTGAAGGACGGAATATGGATTGAATACAAAAATGAGTGATCAGTCTGAAAGAAGAGTGCACGCTTTTCAGTGTAAGCCCAACAGAGTTCTTATATTCTTAAATGTTTTGGCCTTGTGGGAGTACCTTCTGGATTCTCTCTATCCACCTGCTTACTTTCTGGATGTAGTATTCTAAGCCTTAGTAAGACCACATCTAGAATACTGCATCTAGTTTTGGCCACCATATTATTTAAAAAATGTTGAGAATCTGGAAAGACTGCAGAAAAGAGCAACAAAGATGATTAGAGGCTAAAACATATAAAGAACAGTTGCAGGAATTGGGTATGTCTAGTCTAGTGAATAGGACTAGGGGTGACGTGATAGCAGTATTTCAGTATCTAAGGGGCTGCCACAAAGAAGAGGGGGTCAACCTATTTTTCAACGCACCAGAAGGCAAGACAAGAAACAATGGATGGAAACTAATCAAGGTGAGAAGCAACCTAGAACTAAGGAGAAATTTGCTAACAATGAGAACAGTTAACTAGTGGAACAGCTTGCCTTGCAAGCTGTTTTTAAGAAGAGATGGTCAGCCATTTGTATGGAATGGTATAGGGCAGTGATGGCAAACCTTTTAGAGACCGAGTGCCCAAACTGCAACCCAAAACCCACTTATGCATCGTCGGGTGCTGGGTGGGTGTGGCCCATTGGGTGGGCATGGCTGCGGGGGTAACAGCAGATTGGGTGGGACTAAAAAGTTCAATCAATCAATTCCAACTTTATAAGATCTTTTTTTTCCCCACGAGAAGTTGAAATTGACTGATTGATTGAACCTTTTTTTTTTGTACACGGAGGCGGAGGCCTAAAGCGAAAAGGTTTTATAAAACCCAGCTGAAGGCCTAGGACTAGGGTGATGGCGCACATGCCCACAGAGAGGGCTCTGAGTGCCGCCTCTGGCACCCATGCCATAGGTTCGCCACCACTGGTATAGGGTCTCCTGTTTGAGCAGGGGGTTGGACTAGAAGACATCCAAGGTTCCTTCCAACTTTGTTATTCTGTTAAATTCTGTCCCTTTTAAAATGAAAATGGTCAGCTTCTCTTACTTCATTGGCCATAGTTGAAACTTTTCATCCTGGAGTATTCTCATATCTAGTTTTTTAGGCTTCTGAGAAACTTGCCTCCACATTTTATTTTATAGGTACAGTTTTTACTGCTAGTCAAATTACATCAGGGTAAAAAGAGAAAAAAATAATGATCATTTCTCCCCACTCCACAAAAGTTCCAGAAATACACATGCTTCAGTTTGAAGAGGGGGCAACAAAGGTTCGCATGCATCCAGCTGCCTAATCCGTTTTTGCTCAAGGATCCTCAGCTTGGACAATTAATACTTGCCTGGTTTTGGGTAAAGTGCAGAAGTTGCACATTTTATGACAGGGAGGGACGCTTGTGTTTCCCAGACAAAACCAGTAGTTGCTAGTTTGGTATTCTTTAAAAAAAATATCATTTGTTGGCGGCAGCAAAATCTGAAGTAAGCTTACTCAGATCTTCTCTGCTGTTTCATCAGTCTGGGGAGCTTGAGAAAGTGGCAATCTGTCTAGTAAGGATTTGAGGTCACTGGCATTTTGGGCTTCTTCAGGTAATTGCTTCAAAAGTATCCCACTTTTAAGAGCCAGAAAAACCATTTCCCTCAAGATCATTGCTCTGGGGATCATTAAATACGTCTTATTTCCAGATCCAAATCGTGTCTATTGCAACATTTTCTTGCATTGCAGGATGAATTGAAATTAATATATCCTTGGCTTTAATGTATCTAACAAAGGCAGTCTTCAACTTATGACCAATCACTTTACAACTGTTTGAAGTTACAGTGACCATAGCTGTTGTATCTGGTCATCCCACCCCTCTGGGGATCACATGACCATGTGTTGCACGGGTCACCTTTATTGTGTTGTGTTGTTCTGCAGTCACATGGCCACAATTAATGATATTTTTAAGGTTTCACCCAAAAAAATCACCCATTCCAATGAATGGGTTCACTTAATGACTTCGTCATTTGCTTAATGACTGCCACATTTGCTCAAAGACTCCATATTTGCTTAATAACTGCCACAAAAAGGCCAAAAAATTACTTCCAGTTACATAGATGTCTCGACTTATGACCATAATGACTTACAAGTAGATTTCCAGTTCCAATTACAGTTGTAAGTCAAGGACTACCTGTATACATTTTATTCAATTGTATTTTTTAATATTGATATTATATCCTATGTTCAGGGGATGGTCAAAAAAGGCAAGATGGTGGCCACAATGGGGCAATTGAAATTCCATCCACCATCAAAGCTGCAATCTTGATTATTTTTTTTTTGTTACCATATCCTGCAGAATCCCTGCACGTAGGGAAAATAATTGAGTTTCTATCAGTTGCTCCTGAATGGGGAGATTTTCTCCCTTCATCTAAAATCAGGACAGGGCAGAACAGATCTGCCTTCCTCGCTTTCAAATAAATGTATCCAGTTTATCCTTTTAAGCAGGGCGGTCAAGCTCAAGTAGTGTTGAATGCCTGGCACTAGGAACCCATCACTGGAGTAACAAAGAATGAAGAGTTTTTATTTTAGTAGATGGATTATAGGACTTGGTGAATCAGCAGGCCCGAGAGACTGGAACCTTTGATATATTTAGAAATCATTAACCTGTCAACAGAGGAGCAAAAAAAGAAAGAAAGTGAGAGAGATAGAAAATGGGAGCAAAGGTAAAACTGCATATAGAGCAAATCAGCACTGAACATAAATAAAGCAATGCTGTTCCTCTATTTTTTCACTGCTGCCTTACTTTAATCCAGTGATGGCAAAACCTTTGGGCTCAATGTGTCAAAAATTCAGAAAAGCCCTAAATTGACAATGCTGGTGTGTCAACACCTCCATCCTGAGCAAAAGGGAAACAATTCTTTACATATTCTTTTATTATTATTTTTTTTTATAAAAATACAGTCCAATCCTGTGTGTGATCCCCAGGAATGGCCACACATGCTTATTTTAGGTGTGTTGTCTTTCTGTTGACATGCTACTGCACCTACTCAAAGTTGCTCCGGGTCTCAAAAAGGCCTTCATTCTTGAAGCGATTTGGGGGAATGTATTTCTGTGGTCTCTGGAGTCACCAAAAACCGTACAAAAGCTTGCCCTGTTCCCATGTGATTTTTGGAAGCTGTGGAGGCTGCACGAGACCACACCCCATTTTCAGGTGGCCCCCACAGCCTTTGAAAATCACAAGAGTAGAGGATGTGCTTTCAAAAGTAGTTGTTGTCAGGTATGTCACCCAAAACTTGGCGTGTCACATCTGACATGCGTATCATAGGTTTGTCACCACTGATAGAGTTGATTCTGCAGTCTTTTGATGCAACCAGAACCGGCCGCTCACCCAGACTGAGGCAAAAGAAACCCCTCCCAGCCTCTTCTCTCCCCCCACTGGACCTTTTCAAAAAAAGTCACTACATATGGCTATTAAAAAAAAAGATTTAGTTTTTAGCCCCAGACAAAAGCTCCATTTAGCTTTTCCTTGTGGAATTCAGAAATTCAGATGATGATTTTAAGAGCTTTTCCTAGTGTTAATTGTCTCAGTATTAATATTCCTCACTGATTTTGAATTCTGAATTTATTTATAGAGAGTTTTCTGCTGTGGTCCATTTTTCTTTTCTTTTCTGGGCACTTGCAAAGGAAACAAATCAGCATTCAGGTGAAATTTTGGACCTTTTGCTCAACCCTGCTTTTGGGTAAAGGTGAAGAGGTAGAATATTTGTTAGGCCACTGTGACGAGTTGGGAGGACATCTAGGAGATAATGTGGTTTGAATTTGCTGAACTAGACACTCCTGGGCAGGTCCAACTGAGGCTACATCTTGCAAAATTATTTAGGATGAGTTTGAGCCTGTTTTGTAGGAGGTGGACAGAGATCTCTGCAACATCAACTGTGCAATCAGCAGTCTGGATTCCCCACCCTTCCTGGCTAGTAAAAGGCTCCTGTTAATAGTGAATATTTCTTTCATGGAGGCAGTGGTGTCATCTGCCTTGAAAAACCCAAAATCTGACCTGGCAATTTTAGAGAACTACTGGTTCTTCTCCCCCCCAAGGAAGGTTGTTGAGAAAGGTGGTGAGGTTGCAGTTGAAGAAATATCTGAAGAAAATGGATTATCTGGGGCTTTCTCAATCAAAGTTCAGACTGAGGGTATGGAATCAAAATCACAAATAGTATTTATGTATTTAAATGGTGTCTCTAGCTGCCCAACTTTTAACAGTGACTCTGGGAGGCATATATTTACTTAAAAACAAAGGAACACCCCCACCCCCAAGAACCCTACAGAAACATCCAGTACAGGATAACTAAAGCCAACCACCGCATATTTGAGTTGAATCATACCATTTGGGATGGGCTCATCCAACACTTTGGCCCAATGACCAGGGGAAAAGCCTTTTAAATGGCCAGCAGAATTGAGCCATCTGATTATTTAGCTACAGGTGGATGGTGCTTCCCAATGTTGAGCTTGCTCAGAATCTGGCGCTCCTCCTGAACTCAGAGCATTTGCCTGAAGTGCAGGTGACAGCCGTGACCGGGAAAGCTTTTCTCTTTCCTTTCTCTTCCATTCCCAGGCACCACCATCTATTGTTTTCTCAAAACCCAGGTTTTTCTTTATGCTACTGCCAGTATGTTCCAGTTCCTGTAGCAAGCACCTTCTCGCCTTATGATCAGTACTTTCTCATCATGCCCACCTTGCAGACCAATCTACTTTTAAGAGAGATTCATTTTCTTTCACAGATCTCTTTCTCAGCAGACTTTTTTTTTGTCTCAATTGCTTACCTCTATAGCTTCTTTCTTCAGGCTCCTTTTTTTCAGTCTCTTCCTCCAGAACTCTCTTTTTTAAGCGTATGTATTCCACAAGCCTGTTTCCTAACTCATGAGCTTCTAATCCTAGCTAGATTGACAACATTTCTGCCCATCTCAGATGTGAAAAGAAATGTTTTATTTCCTTGGCTGTTGAACATTTTGTACCTTCACATCAACTAAGTCATAAGCCTTCTAGTTGGGGGATGGTGAACCACAGACTCTTGTCTTGCCAGGTTGCTTTTAGATAAAAGAACCTAGCTTATAAGGCAGTGATGGCGAAACTTTTAGAGACCGAATGCCCAAACTGCAACCCAAAACCCACTTATTTATCGCCGGGTGCCAAGTGGGCGTAGCCCACTGGGTGGGCGTGGCTGTGGTGGTCATGGCAGATTGGGTGGGAGTGGCCAAAATGTGCATGATCACCTTGATGTTGCTCTTGGGGAGGGACGCCTGTGGGGGCAGGCAGGGTTGGGGGAGATCCAGGGGGTCTCTGCCAGGTGGGGCAGTGGGCAGGAGGCTGGTCCTGCGGGTTGAGGCGAGGTGAGGCAAGGCAGGGCGGGGGTGCCATTGTCACAGGGCAAGGTGTGGCAGAGGCAGGGGCGGCTGTTGCCTGCACACAGAGGCCAGTGAGTGCATGGGTGCTGGGATGCATCCAGCCATGTGGGACCTTGGCAAGTTAGTGGGCGGCTGGTTGAAGAAGGACGGTTGCCATCTCCAGGGCCTGGCCTGTGTGCCCACAGAGAGGGCTCTGAGTGCCGCCTCTGGCACGTGTGCCATAGGTTCTCCATCACTGTTATAAGGAATAGTATGGACATATTTGGCACAAAATTGAGTTTTTATTGTTATGGAAGTGTAGGAAGAAATACTGCACAGATGTGATTAAAATTGGAGATGATAGAAGTTAACCATTCACAAGAATATAATACTTAGCAAATTGTTCAGCACTGAGCCAAAAACAAGGATACATGATATTTAATGGATAAGGAATGCTTGCGGTGACGTAAGTGCATCTTGTTGGGGATATGCATGTACATGTATACTTGTATGCAGATAATGCTGTCGTATTGGTTAAGAACTTTAATGATTTGCAGTGAATTTTAGAAAGAATGTATGATGCAACAAGAAGCATGGGTCTGAACATGTGCAAATGCTGCTAAAAAGATAGTGGGTACTACAACAAATAAGTGAGGATCAAATAAAATAAAACAAATATATAAAAGTACAGTGAATGGGTCAAGAGTGGCTGGACTGAAAAGAAAGAGATGAGACAATTAAAGAAAAAAAAGCAATATGTGAAGTGGTAGACGGACATATATACTTAAGAAGAGTTTGCAACGAGAAAAAGGTCTTTAAGATATTGTGTCCAGTGAATCGAGTTGTTGCAAACTAGATACACTGTAGCTCTATTTGTTTTTATTAGCTCATGCTTTTAATTTGTTTAGCTTACTATGTCTAATGCCTTTCCTGCATTTTGCATAGCATTTCTTAGCCAAAAGGAAACTGTGTGATGGGAATGTATGGATGAACATATGAAACTGATTATAATTGAGCATTAGATTAATCAGCACAGATCTAGCCTGTACATCTAGTAGAATAGATAGTAGATTGCTATGGTGGAGGAATGAATTTCAGTCTGCAGATCAGGTCAATAGTTCTGGTGAATTTGTAATCTAATGGTGGATAGACTGGATTAAAATCTCTGTTTTTCCAGAGAATGTTCCATATGAAATCCTGGGTTAATTCAGTGGATTATTCTGAGATTGAAAGACAAGGAGGTTCCTTATCCTAAGCTCTATTGATTTAAACATGCAATTAACAACCGAATAACAATTGTCTGCAGATAGAAAAATCAATGAAAAGCTGGGGTGGATTCTTTTCTCCTGGAGGAGAAATACTCACAAAGATTTGAACTGTGAGCTTTCTGCCTACAGAAAAGTTTTTATTGTGTGAGATAGGGAAAATTCAAAAGTGATATCCCCCTCAGTGAAATCTGAAGTGAATACAATCTTTACTTTGCAAATCCCAATGATTTGCATATGCATTAGTTTTTATATGTGTGTGGTCAATTTTTATAGGCCCATTCTTCATTAAAAGAAATATCAAAGAGGTGACATTAAAATATTGTGTTACATCATACAGAAGTTTAAAAAATGCATGCAGTTAATAGACAATTATTTGAGGAACTTGCAAAAAGATAAATAAGCAATCAAGGTAGGGGGATGGATTTACTAACCATTATATGGACATGGGTCTATCTAAGCTAATAGTATGCACTTAATGAGTGCACTCACAACTCCTAATTACCATAGTTGGATTACAGACAGTTAGAAGGATGGGGACATTTTAGTGAGGGTTTTCTCCCACCCCAAGACACTAAGCTTTTAAATGTCAATTATTTGTCCCACTTCCAAATCAGGATCATAGACTTCTTGGCCCTTAGAACAAAGCTAAACCCCAGCTGAGCCCATGTTGCGACATACCAATTTATCCCTTCCCTTTCCTTCTCCTTCTTAACATAAGATTAGGTATTATGAAATAATTGTCTGTAATAGCAAGGCTGTTTTACACCTTGAATTGTACAGGCAGCCGTCAGTATATTGTTTCTTGCATTGATCAGCTGTTTGTTAATGGAGTCTCCCTTGTAAAGGACACCTGTTATTTAATACTGATATAACTCAGCTTTGCATGGTAGGATTAGTGAAAGCATGCTAAATCGATTATATAGGGAGAGAAGAATTGGCCGGCCTCAGTGGCGTTAAATCAAATTAATCGCCAAAATGTAAATGTGTCTGAAGATCTACTTTGAAGAAAACAAATTACTCTGCCATGTTTCCTCCTATGGGGTTGTATTGTGATTTACAACTGAATGAGAGCTGGGATGTAAAATTCCAACACCAATTAAATGTCCTGCCTTTCCCCTTATGGCAGTTGTTTGGACTGAAGCCGACAATGTCAAGGAGCAAATAAGCAGAAAACTATCCCTTCCTAAATGGAGAAAGAGAGAAGGCTACTCCTTTCCCTGGTTAGTCATGGAGAGAGAATTTTGTATCTGAAACTGAAGGTGGGAACAACCAGAAGGGAAATGGTTATACTGAAGCCTGATTAGTGATGAGAGGGGAATAAGAACACATCTATGGATTCTCCATCACTGGAGGTTTTTAAGAAGAGATTGGACAGCCATTTGTCTGGAATGGTATAGGACAGTGGTTCTCAACCTTTTTAATGCCGCGACCCCCAACCGGTCGTAAGTCGAGGACTAAACCGGTCTTAAGTCGAGGACTAAACCGGTCGTAAGTCAAGGACTAAACCGGTTGTAAGTCGAGGACTACCCAACCGGTTGTAAGTTGAGGACTTTCCCTGCCTGGGAGCACCATGCATGCGTGGTTCCGCCCCCTGCGCCGGCCGAGGCGTAGCTGGCAAGCGGCAGAGATGGAGCAGGCCGACCACCAGCTGGCCCAGCTCAAGGGAGGTAAGGCACCCGCCGGAAAAGGGGAAAAAATGGCGGACAGCTTTGCTTGGCGACCCCCGTGAAATGGTCAATCGACCCCAAATGGGGTCGTGACCCATAGGTTGAGAACCGCTGGTATAGGATCTCCTGCTTGAGCAGGGGGTTTGGACTAGAAGATCTCCAAGGTCTCTTTCAACTCTATTCTGTTATTCGCAAAACTCTTCTCTGAACACCTCAACTATTTCTTAGCTTATTGAGTTTTTGTTTTGGTTCATTTGGGTTTCTTTGAGGAAGAAAGTCCCTTCATTTTCTGAGCAGGATTTCAGAAATAGTTTGCCACTGCTGCTTTCCTAGAGCTGAGAGAGAGTGCCTGGCTCAGAGCCACCCAACTGGCTTCATGTATAAGCCAGGACTAGAAGTCATGGCCTCCCGGTTTCTAACTTGGTGCCTTAGCCACTACACCAAACTCTCTCACCCTCTTATCTTGTTAGCTGTAATCATATAATGGTAGTATTTTTCTCTTTCTTCTAACCATCTGTTATCACGCAAATTTAGCTTTCAAAGTAACAATGATCAGAACAAAGTGTTGGAGGTGGGAATGCTATTTTTACATGAATACAGCTAATGAGATATGAGTCTATTTTATTCATGAGCTGGGAACAAGGAGGGGATTTACTGGTCTTCTGGCATAGCAGGCATACTTCAATGTAGTTAAGTGCAAGGAGACCTGTATCTGTGTTTTAGCAGATGGCAACATCTAGCTGACCTTGGTGAAGCTCAAGAAATAAGATAGGTCAGGTCAGATTAGTGCATTAGCTTTGCTGGCTGAGGAATTCTGGAAGTTGAAGTCCACAAGTCTTAAAGTTGCCAAGGTTGAGAACCCTTGCTCTATGTATTTAATTTATTTTCCTTCTATATTAAAGTGTTCAATTAGTTGTCAACTTTGAAGAATGCTTTTGGAGGATCTGCATGTGCTTTTAGCTCTCATCTACAACAAGATTTATACAGTATTTAAATCTATGGTATCAATAGGACTAATGCAAAACCATTTTAGTTATGAAGATCAATATTTAAGACATGTTCATATGTGATTTGAAGTCTTCAATTATTAGTTTTTAACTTGTTCATTCTGATTTTAATCTTGAACTATAAATCTTAGGCTATGTTTGTTGGATTCCCTAATACTATGGCATTGTCTATTTCCTATAGAAATAAATGTAATAATGTTTGTCATTTTAAAAGAGGATTAGGAAAGGGACTTATCACTTGCTCTTAACCACAAAAATGAAATGGAATCTGTTTAAGGGAAGCATACTATTCTTGGGATGGGGTCAACATTAAAACAAGCCTGTGGCTTATCTAGAATTTCCAGAAATATTTGGTTGGCCATTCTTGGAAAAATATATCAACTTTGAGCCTACAAATGTTGTTTGTCTCATAGTATCAGCATTTCTGGCTCTAGGCATGCTGGGATACATACAGTATTCTTCAACTAGACCTTTTGTGGGATGTTTGTTTTGCTGTTGTTGACATTTTTATCTGGGTATTTCTTCATATGAACCTTGTATTATTCTATTTTTAACTATTTCATGTTGTACGCTATCCAGAATTGGGTGATCTATTAAATCTACCTACCTACCTACCTACTATATTCTAATGCAAATGTCCCCAAACTTGGCAACTTTAGGATTTGTGTACTTCAGCTCCCAGAATTCTTCAGCCAGCTATTCTAGGAATTGAAGTCCACAGGTCTTCGAGACCCCTATTCTAATGCCTTGCTAAGCATTTCATGGCAACTGGATCTCTTTGTTCTGGAGAGAGTCAATTTGGGTGTGGTTACAAGAGGAACTAAGTTAGGACGTGAGCTATGTGGATGCTTGTTTTCTTTCATAGTTTGCAGTTAATTACTCTAATAAGCACCTACCCCAGAAACAAGCTGATTAAGCCCAGTTATTGTCAATCTGACAGAAACATATATGCTCAGAACTATTGACATGTGGAAACATGGATTTCCCCAAATTAAAAAAAGAAAAGAAAAATATTTTAACCCAAGAAAAATAGTTGATAAAATGTCTCCCCTTTCTCAGTCCCGACCTCAGGGAACTACTATTATTCCCTACATATTTTGTGATGTCTTCCCCAGATCCCTTGTAAGCTTCCATCCTGCTTAGAGTCAGAATTAATGTAAGACTGATGGACTGGCATCACCTTCATAACTCTCAGACTTGGCAACTCTTACAGAAAGAAGCAGACAAGATTTCTGGGTAGGAGACAGTCAATAAAAAATATTTAAATAGGTTTTGTGGTTTTATATGGGATTGCATCTGAATTGCACCAACAACAGGAAAAACTTTGAGTGTAGGATAATGTAATAAAATAGTGAGAAGTCTGAACAAATTTTTCACTGTTCTTGTGCAGTTTACTATATATGCATCCACAAAATGCTGTTTCTAAGATAAGTCGCTAATACTTTTATAGAATTCTATTCAATTTTCACAAGATAGTGCACCCGTGAGGATTGCATACCCATACTCCATGCCCACACAAGCTACACATGTAGAAGAAAATTTCAGCCAAGGAAATTCTAGTGTAGAATATGCTATAGGATGGGTGGATTTCCTGCAGAAATGTCAGCTTTTGAAAGTGGACTCCAAAAAGAAACTCCGACAGGGAATTCAAGCCTTTGTAAATTTCCTGCAGGCCAGTTATGTTTTTATTTAATGCATGCTAGTGTGCACTGGGAAAGGGGAGAAGAAAAATTACTAACATTTCTGTTTTTACATTGGTTCACTAATCAAATAGACTTTTTTCTATTAGTCACCAGCTTTTTGATTAAATTGAGAATGTTACATGATACTAAAACTGCCTAATCACCATTTTACACAAATACAGTGTAAGATAGCCTTTCTTTATCAAATAAAAGGATGTTCCACTCACATCCATTTTTAATTAGGCTGATCCAAATCTTATGTTCATTTTGTCACATTCTTTTCCACCATGGTGGGATATATTGGTTATGGGTAGATTGCAATATTCATTTTTATATTTCCATCAAATTTAACACACTTGCTTTCCATTCAGATTATTTCAGTCCTCCCCCCTATTTTGGATATCATGCTAATAACTTCCTATATTATGCAGATAGGCTTATTATATATTTTAGTCACAAGATGGCAGGTATATTTGCATAGTGCCAGTAGTTTTCTGTCATTCTTCTGTTCATTTTTAAGAAGAGAGTAAAGTTCTCTAACTTTCTGACTATGAGGCTCCTTCCCATCTTTCAGGATAAACCCTAGAAATGAAGATGACATTTGGAAAAGTACAGATTAGAAATTATTTATTTGCACCTTTTCCATTTTAAAGACATAAGGTGCATTCCTGAATCATTAAAAAAAGATACTCAGCCTATAAAACTGAAATTTGGGAAACATATTGCAGTCATTCCCAGTCTTCCCAAGATCATGGGAGATGAAGTCCACCATATTTTGGCAGTGGTGTCTGCAGGGGAGATGCCAAAAAAGTCAGGATAGTGCTTAAGACCATATGATTAAAGCCCTACCCTCTTTTTGCAAGCATTAATACAGGTATTCCTCAACTTACAACAGTTTGTTTAGTGATTGTTCGAAGTTACAATGGCACTGAAAAAAGTGACTTATGACCATTTTTCACACTTATAACTGTTACAGCATCCTCACAATCATGTGATCAAAATTCAGGTGACTGGCAACTGATTCATATCTATGATGCTTACAGTGTCCTGGTGTCATGTCTTCCTCTTTTCTGACCTTCTGACAAGCAAAGTCAAAGGGGAATCCAGATTCACTTAACAACCATGTTACTAACTTTACAACTGCTGTGATGCACTTAACAACTATAGCAAGAAAGGTAGTAAAATGGGGCAAAATTCACTTAACAAATGTCTCACCTAGCAATGTAAATTTTGGGTTCAATTGTGATCATAAGTCGAGGACTACCTGTATACAATATGCTTCAATTGTATAGTTATGGATGCCATCTTATAGGAAAAGAGCAGGTTGAACTGGGGGGGGGAGAGTTAAGCATGTCATCAGCTTAGAGACATTTACGTTGCAACAAACAATCCAAGTCAACCCCTCCTGAATTCTGTTGACCCTTATCTAGCACCAATTTAGTGTTGAACTTTAGTTGACTAGATTGTTTGTATAGGTTTGAATAACTCTTCTATGGTCCTGATTCTTTGTGCTTGACACATTTTGACTTTTCCTGACAATCCACCCCCCACATTAATGCCTCTGCATCTGGAGGTCACTAATTAGGGGAAAAAACAGTGCAGCAATTAGGAAAACTAAAATGGTGAAGCTTTGAAATTTTTTTCTTCAAAATGTAGTATGTGAAAAATGTATTAGCAAATTAATTAGGCATTCTTATACTAGGTGGAAATATATCCAGTTTTCTACAAAAACCTGAAAATAGGGTGTTTCTTATGTCTAACATTCAAAATTTTAAGCATTACGTTTTCCATATTCAGAGATCACTCATTGAGTTGCGAAATGGTCTTTATTCACATCCATATTGTTATGAGAAGACCTTCTGATAATCTTTGCTTGAGTGGCTAAAAGTACTGTGGGTTACAATTTGAAGCTTGGAATATATTGCAGAAAACAGTGATGGGGTGGGGAAGATTTAGTAAAAGGAATGTGCAAACACAGGTGTGTAATGTCCTTACAAAGGCAATGCATTTGGCAGCATTCAAAATTAAAATCTGGTTTCAGTTAAATATGCCTGTTGCAAAAGATAAAGAGAGAAGAAGCAAAAAAAAAAAAGGGGGGGGGGTAAGACAAGGAATTATTCTTTGTTGCAGCTGAAAAAGTAGGGGGATCTTTATTGCTTTTATTGTATTTATTTATTTGTTCAATTTATGTGGCTGCCCATCTCAAACAAGTGGCAAACCCTGGGTGGCAAACAAGCACAAAATCAATTAAGACCAAATTACCAAAACAATCAAAAAGAAAATTAAATGTATATAGGAAAAAATTATAACCAGTCGATGTTAACATAACCAGAAAATGGACCCCAAAACACTCGGGACTTTAAGCCTGGGCACATAACCAGGTCTTCAAGGTCTTAGGAAAGGCCAACAGAGCTGGGGCCATCTTAATCTCTGAAGGCAGAATGTTCCAGAGGGCAAGTGTTATGACAGAAAAGACACACTTCCTGGTTCCCACCAGCCAACACTCCTTGGCTGACAGGACCCAGAGCTTGCCCATCCTGCCAGACCAGATTGGATAGGTAGAAGCAATGTGGAGAAGGCAGTCCATCAGGAAACCTGGTCCCAAGCCGTAAAGCGCTTTAAAGGTGATAACCAGAACCTTTTAATTTCACCATCTTTTTCAAGCCTTTCACTGATATTTTACCAACAGCTAGTCTAGCATATTTTTTATTGCTTGGGCTCTGTTTTGTTGATAGTCAATCCTAAAAGACATAAGCTATCTATCAATATCTTCACTGTCAATTCTAAGATCGGTTGTTATACCTTTTTGGCATGCAACACACACTTTTTTGCAATACACTTCCCTGGGTGATAGATTGTCTCTTCCTCTCCTTGCACTTTGCAAGTCATTCATCACCGTATAAAATGTATACATATTATATTTTAACAATATAAATAATATTGCTGCTATTTTCATTTTATGAAAGATGGTTTAACCCTGTTGTGTTTCACTGCTTGGAGTCACAAATAATTGAGGCAGCTTACAAATAGCGTAGAGGGGAAAAAAATGGTTAGGAGTCATCTGTGATGGGCGAAAACACTAAAATGATAGCTTTTCATACAAAATAGAATGCTTGAAATGCTATACAACCATCCAACCATTCCTGAGTTGGCACTGGCATGAAATCTGATGCTCCCATTGCTAGTTCTTATCCTGCTTCTCTTGCATCTGTTCAGCCAAACAGAGCTGCCCTGATTGCATATGTGCATATGGCTTTAATTCTTCAGCTTTGCTCTCCTTCCTTTTCTGCACATCATGAGCAGACAAGGGAAATACCCATCACTCAGGACACTGAAGCAACAATGGCGCTCACTGCGCTCAATGTGTGCTGTTCCTCCCCCTTCACCCCCTTCTGTCACACTAGACCTTGAATAGAGTGTGGAAAAATGCCAAACAATTAGGAATTATGAAGGGAGCTGAATCACTAAGATCTGTTCTTGATCTTATAATTTGAATTTCCCTCTTTTTCTTTCCATTTTTATGTAGTTGGCAGCAGCAGATTCCTTTGGGGGCCTGCTAGTATTATCATTTCACTGTTAGACTATTAAAATATTTAAATTATACCCAATTAATCTAGCATGCTAATTAGAATGTTCCACACCTCTTGGGTAAATGTGTTGGAATACTGATACAAAAATGGCTCAGTTTGATCTGTTTAGAGAGACAATACCAGGATGGTGGCAGAAGAGGCTGAATGGAAGGAAACCTATGTGTTTGCCTTGTGAGGTAGTCCAGACAAGAAGCACAGACAGAAGTACTGGCTTGATTTTGAGGTTACATTAACAGAATCTTGCGAGTCTGAAAGCACATCTTCCCACCCCTTGACTTTCCAGTCCAATAAACTAGGGAGCGTCCCTTCTGAGATGTTTGCTACACCCCATTCTTTGTGCAGTTCAGCTACCTCTTATTTGACATTGCTTAGTCTGTGGCTCTTCCACCTGTCTCCCAAGGTCATTCCCACATATCATTACACTATGTGCCCACCTTGGCCAGGGATGGCTAATAATTGTCATTTGAATCCCATCCACTACTGATCCATTGACTTCACATATGACATATCAGATAGTGAAGTGTAACAGATTTTTACACACCATGAAGCTGCTCTCAGACATGTCTATGTAGATTCTCAATCATCCAGGTCATGGTTGTCCCAAAGGTGCTTTCCCAAAAGACAAGTGGAAAATTTCTTGGTTTATTTTTATTCCTTGAAAACATTTTGCTTCTCATCCAGTAAGCTTCTTCAGTTCTAGAACTGAAGAATCTTCTTGGATGAGAAACAAAACATTTTCAAGAAATAAATCAAGAAAATCCATTTAGTTTTTGGAAAAGCAGCTTTGGGATTGCTCCCAGACAGTGATGGAATAAGGGTGAAAGAGCATTTTAAAGTTTATACATTTAGGGATGATTTAAGCCTGCCTCACTTTGAGCTGAGGAAAAGGCATTATCATGGGGAAATGGCAGCAAAAATATTTCCAAGATATTTATTTGTAAATAGGGAAATGTCCCCAAACTAGCCCTGCTTTTAAAAAAACGATAGCTGTGATTATGTATTAGCTATTTCTCTTTAACCACAATCTTGTTCCAAAGTGTGAACTTGGGGATCAAATTCATTGAAAGTAGCATATCTTGCAAACAAAATAATTGCGGAGACATCTAAAATGAATGGATTGCATTTCGATGCAATTACACTTTTAGTTGTAGAGTGATTTGCTACTGCACACCTATGTCCATCTTTGCCCTTGTCCTTTTTGTGATCATTCTTGCAAATCTCTCGAGTTCTCTAGGGAGCTGCCACTTAAGTCATACTCTTTGCTGATTTGGCTCTCTTTTTGTTGTCCTTAGACCTTAGTTTTGTGTATTCAGGGTGGATGCCAGAAGTTGTCTCAGTGCTAAACCTCTGCACCTGTAGAGAAAATGTTGTGGTATGTTGGAGAAAAATATTTCCTTTGCAAATCGATGAATTCCTTCTGAGACCATGCAAATCTCACCACTCCAGATTTAGTTTAGACATGATGAAGCCTGGGTAGTATCATTTCAGACTATGGGTGGGCGAACATATGTTTGAATACTCTGCCATGTGCTTTTTGTATATTTCATGGAGTAGGCTGACTCCTCTTTCCAAATATATTTTTCTTTTGCAGGGAGGTTTTTTTTTTTAATCAACGAGCTTTTAGAAATTTAACTCCAGTGTCCTGCAGAGACACACATCCTGAAATGGTACAATCCAGAAAAGCTTAGCTCAATGCCCTTGATGATTGCATAAACTGGCACTTGACGTGTCATAGCAAAAGGAATGCACATATTCCATTAAACTACTTCAGACAAGTAGTTTGTGTAATCCTATACTGATTATTTTAAAAGGTAAATCCAGCAACATAGGAAGCAGCCTGATACTGAGTTATACGTCTGGTCCACTTTATCCAGTGTTGTTGCCACTAAAACCATCCAGTTTATTTGAAAATAGTGTAGAATAAACATACAATTGTTTGGGATATGCCGTTTGAGAAAGAGAAGCAACGGAGGTGAAGCTCTGCCATTCCTACTCACTGATGTTTTTATGAATTGCAGTAGGCGCCTTTCTCTTTTTTTAAAAAAAAGGCTCTTAAGAAATAATTATCAATGAGGAAAAACAGAAGGACCAACCATTTAGAGTTGATGACATCATCTAGTCCTCCTCACCCTTATTAATAGGAATTACAGCACTAGTAGCATAACCTACAATAATGTGTGGTTGTATCACAACCATTTTGAAGGAAGTAACTCAGCATGATATTTTAAGTCCTGCTGAACAGCCTCTTTCTATTATAGGAATTATGTAATTTTGAGATTATATTCTTGAAACAAAGATAAGAAATTGACTCAGTTTATCAGACGAGCAAGCAAATAAATATATGAAAATTTGGTGCTGGGGTTGCTTGTTTTCCTTCTTTGTTTTTTGTGTTATGTCTGATGACAAGTACTTATGCCAGAGATCTTCTTAGAACTAAAATGATGAAGCCCTAGTATTTGGTTTAGAAATGTATTTTTCTGTTTTGACCAAAAAAAAAAGAAATTAAACTGAAATGGTAAACAGGATCTTGGAAGGCTAGAAGAATTGGTGGGAAGCAGGCTCTCCAATCTATCTTCTAGTAAATGAGTGTTTTATGATTGGACATTTGCACCATAATAACCATTTTGAGAGTATCCATAACATGCTTCCAAAATTCCAAGCCGGTTGCAAATCATTTGGATTATATTCTATGCAAAAAGATTCCTTTGTTTGCTCAAGCAATAATTATTAAGGATAACTCACTAACGGATTTCTTATGGATTAAGGAGTTTCTTTATTTTGAATTGCTTTCTGGCTATCTCTAAAATACATCTACTTGGAAATTTTGGAGAAGGTGGATTACCTCCTCAAGACAAATCTCAGTCCTTTTGTCATTGGCTTTAGGATTATATATGGATTAGGAAAAATGGAAAGAATTGGATCTGTTTTTTAATATTTTTTTACAACAATGCAGTTAAAAAAAATTATTAAAAAGATAAAAACTAGTTCAAAAAATAAAAGAATAAAGAATAAAAGGAAAATTAGAATGTGCAGGAAAAAAGAGAAAAAAAGAGAAAGAAATAGAAAATAAAGAAAAAATAAGAATATAGTAAAGAAAAATGAAATATATAAAGAAATCACAACAGGTATAAACATTTTTAATAATTTATCACTTTCTCTCAAAGTAGTATATAACAAATGATCTCTCTTCTTTGTGCATCAATTTGTGCATCAATCAGAACAATTTGTGAAAATGCAAGATGGCATTCCAGAGATAGCAGAGAAAGATAATATTTTAATACCAAGAAAAATAAATAATAATAATACTAATTCTATATTATTAAGAAGTGTGTGTACTCCTCATCTGCTAAGGCATTTGATGCTTTGTACATTTTTCTTACATATTCTTTATACTAGTGTTCCTCCGTCTTTCTCTTTATATGGACCATAGTATCTTTTTTATTTTATTTTCATACAGGAAATGGGATCAAAAAAGTCTGGAATGCCACTATCATGCAATTGAAGTCCCACCCACTTTTTAAACTTGCGATATACATAGTGACTTTGTGCACTACCAACATTCTTGGGCTGCAGGTTAGGAATAAGTGCTCTATAATGAAAGTTGATCATGTAGGAAGATAGTTTTCATTTTCTGAGTGGGAGTTAAGACTATACTTACCTTAATTCTGATTTGCTCTCCATTCTGACTCATAGTATAATCTATGGCTACTTGTTCCAGAACGGAACGGAACAAAACAGAATAGAATGGTAGGGCTGGAAGGAATTGTGGAGGTCTTCTAGTCCAACCCCATGCCTGTGGCAGGAGACCTTATATAATTCTAGACAAATGGTTGTCCAATCTTTTATTGAAAACCTCCAGTGATGGAGTATCCACAATTCTGGGAGGCAAACTGTTCCATAATTAATTGTTCTCATTGTTGGGAAATTAAGTCCTTACTTCCAGATTAATCATTGCTTCTTGTCTTATCCTCAGGAACATTGGGAATAAGTTGACCCCTTCTGCTCTGTGGTAGCTCCTCAAGTACTTGAAGACAGCTATCATGTCACCCCTAATTCTTCTCTTTGTTAGACTAGCCCAGGGGTAGGCAATCTTGGCTCTTTTATAACTTGTGGACTTCAACTCCCAGAATTCCTGAGCCAGCCATGCAGGCTCAGGAATTCTGGGAGTTGAAGTCCATGAGTCATAAAAGAGCCAAGATTGCCTACCCCTGGGCTAGACATACCTAGTTCTGTAATCATTTCTCGTGCATTTTTTTCTGCAAACCCCTAATCAGTTTAGTTGTTCTTCTCTGTACTCCTTGTAGAATTTCAGCATCTTTTTTTGTCTCATGGTGACCAGAATTGGATGCAGTAGTCCAAGTGTGACCTCATTAGTGCAGTGTAAAGCAGTACTATCACTCCGTGTGATCAAATCTGAGTTCAGTCTTTCCTTTAAATCAAAGGAAATGATACTCAAAAGAAAAGTACCAGAGAAAAGAATCCTAGTTTTAAAAGTCATTGCATTTAAATCTAATAGGTGAATAATAAAATATATGCAATTGTGAATAAATGAATTAATATTGTATTCAATTATTATTCAGTATTAATACTGAAATGTAGAGTAGAACACAGAATTAATTATATTGGGAGGGCAGTAAACAGTAGATTGATATCTTCTGGTTGGGTGAACCACATCCTGAACCTGCATATGAGAAGCTGGAGAAAAATGGGATGCAGATTTGGAAACAGTGACCCTATTTTTTCCCCTCCAATACCAATTTTTGTCTTCCCTTCTCTGGCATTCAGGCTGAGAGTTAATCCAATCAGTAGCTTAAATGTTAAGCGCCTTACTGTTTGACACATTTGCCGCACAGCATCAAACCTCAGCTGATGCATTTGCTCCCTTTAGGGACAAAAGTACACTGAGAGAGTGATGAGGTGTTATTTGCTTCTTGACGAATTTGCTTTGAATAACCCATATTTAATCTAGCTAACCTGGCTGCAAGCCTGTAACATTTATAGGGTTTTGGGAGAATTCTGTAAGGTTTTGCTACTCTTCTGCTGAGGTTTCTTCTACTTAGAAGGGCTTGTTCTCTTCTTCCACTTCTCCCATTGCTGTGGTGAAGTATTTTTGTGCTTTGGGAGCATTGTGAGCTGTGTGATTCCTTGGATATACCAGCTCTTTGTGCCCATTATAACCAAAGGACAAATACATGGTCAAAAATGGCAACCACCATTTTTACACCCCACTTGTAAAGTCTAGTCTAGACTTATTAACCCAGAGACCTCTTACAATGAGACCAGATCCCTGATAAGGTGGCTCATGAAATTTACTAGAAAGTTCTGAATTTAATGGTGGGAAGTAAGTTGACTTTAAGGAAAGGCTAACAAAACATCAGCATTTTGTATACGAGCATCAATTTACTGAAAGGGAGAATGAATGAATGAATGAATGAATGAATGAATGAATGGAGGGAGGGAGGGAGGGAGGGAGGGAGGAAAGGAGGATAAGGCAAACACATACAGTATGCAACACAAATATGATATTTAGCAGCAAATGTAATTAAGCATTACAGTTTGGAGAAAAAGGAAATATTTTAAACTCTTGTAAAGCAGAACTATGTTGATTATTAAACTTTCCATGTCTTGATCGTTAACTCTCCTCCAGCCGGAGTTCAAAAGGGATTCCAAATGTTGGCTTTTGAATTGGAAAAATGAGCTCAAAAGTTGAAATTTATTGGGAGGTTTCAAAAGTTGTGCATTACAGATAATTTCCTGATCAACTATAAAAGTTGTTACCATGTTTCCTGTCTGCCAAATGTTGTCAGGGTAACCGACTGAAGTGTAGCCATAATTGTGGTAATGGCTGTTGAGCAATGGAGGTGGTGTTTTGCAATCATAATTAATAGCCATTAATGGAAATCTTTTGTCTACTTTTTAAAAACTCAACAGCATAGGGGCCATCTATACATTTCATGGTAGTGAATCCTGTGTCAGTGAAAACAGTATATCTGTATCTCATGAATGTCTCTTTGCAGATGCACTTTCTTTCTTACACTCCTTTAATTCAGGACTCTAAAAATAAAATCTAGCAATGCTAAACCCTGCATTGTCTTAACATTTATAATAAATGTCTGGCTACACAAATACACCATTGCCTAATTATAATTTCACGTTCTGTCATTCATTCAAAGCTGTCCTAGGATTTTTAGACCAGCAACAGAGGCCTGGTTGAGATGTGGGCATGAAAGAAGCAAAATATACAGCATCACATTGTAGTTGTGAAAAAAAAGGGAAAACAACCTGAGAGGGAAGCTTGTCATTATAGAAAATGGTGTTCACATCACAAATCCATATTGGAGACCAAAGGTGAGAGGCATGTTGTTTTTTTTGGAGAATTTTGTTGTATGAACTTCTACATGGATCTTATGCAGATGATATGTCATCACGTAGGGCAATGCTTATCTGTCCAACCCTGGCCTTTGCTTCTTTGAGATTGAGCAGCCCCCTCCTCAACCTCTTCTTTTATTGAGAGTGACTCTGTGCTTTGATCTTGCAAAAGCCAGGGGCCATCTGAAGACGTTTGCTCCTGGAGTCTTCCTCTGTTTCCCTTCTCCCTAAACTCAGTAAGGGACAGAGGACTTTACTCAGACACTGTAAGCAGGCACATACACAAAAAAAGCCTCTTTGGCAGCTTTAAAATCTTAGAGCAGACAGAGGTAACCACAAAATTGACTGTCCGTTGTTGGATGATGATAAGCTGTATAACCACACAGATATTTCTATGCTAGGAAAATGCACCTGTGGAACTGAATTTGTTTCCACTTTGCTTTAGCCCCTCTCCCCCTTTATCTGTTTGTGCTGTTCAGAGGTTGTTAGAGGGGATCAACATCGAATAATATAAAACAAGGGAAAGAAGCTCTCTAGAACAGCGGTTTTCAACCTGTGGGTCGCGACCCCTTTGGGGATCGAACGACTCTTTCACAGGAGTCGCCTATGACCCTCTGGAACGAGCTGCCCCCAGAGATCCGGGTGATCCCGGATCTCCCCTCCTTCCGCCGCNAGCAGGCAGGACTGGCCTAGGGGTATTTTAAAGGGGTTTTAAATTAAATTTTTAGTAGAAGCGGCCAAATTTGAATAGTTATTTTTAATCTTTTTTAAATTTTGTATTGTACTGTACCATTGTTTTAAACTGGCTGTAAGCCGCCCTGAGTCCTCCGGGAGAAGGGCGGGGTATAAATTTAATAAAATCAAAATCAAATAAAATCAAATCAGAAAACACATATTTCCGATGGTCTTAGGAACTGAGACACCGCTCCTCTATCCATCTCCGCACGGCTTCGAACTGGGGGCCGTTGCAGTGCCGGATTTGTTTCCATTGAGCATCTCCTAAGGGAGGCTGCGCTGCTTCGCGGCCCTTTCACAGAGGAGGCTGAACTAAGCTCTGCTGGCACTGTCGCCCTCTTGGCTCTCTCTCTCTCTCTCTCTCTCTCTTTCTCCCTCTCCCCGCCTGGGCGCTTCTCCAACCAGGCTGGGCGGAGCTGGCAGAGTGGAGTCGGGCAGGCCGGCGACCTTCGGGCAGGCCGGCGACCTTCGGAGCTGGCAGAGCTGGAGTCGGGCAGGCCGGCGACCTTCAGAAGTGAGGCGAGGACAGGCGTGGCGCACTGAGCCCTGGGTGCGGCGGGTGAGTGGGTGGCGTCGGTGCACGCTTGGAGAGTCCTTAGGTTGGGGGTCACCACAACATGAGGAACTGTATTAAAGGGTCGCGGCATTAGGAAGGTTGAGAACCACTGCTCTAGAATCTTGGTAAGCAAACATCTCTTCATGATTTAATGAGAGAAGAATGGCTAACTTAGTGTAGTACAGAGGAGTGCCACTAGCAAATCAAACCAGAGAGGGAAAAGGACCTAAAAGAGGACCTATTAATATTTATTAATATTTTGATAAATAATATCACACAGACAAATATGCAGGAGATCCACAAATATTCCCCCCCTCTTTCTGTCTGTCTCTAATTTTATTAAATATTTTTTACAATGTTAAAAGATAAACATTGAAAACTATAGAAGGAAAGAAAGAGAAAAAGATTTTGAAAATAATAGAATGTGAAGAAAAGAAAAGATACCAAAGAAGTACTTCTCATCTCCTTTATAGCAGTAACAGACATGGTACCATTTCTCCCTTTCGAATTAGATAATTGATGAATCCAGAAATCACTAGTTCATTTTTATCTATTTTCATCAAAAAGTCTATAAAGGATTTCCTGTCTTTTATAAAAGTAATTTCCTAATCAAACAAGTCAATTTATTTATTTTTTCTACAAGTTCTGTCATCTTCAAGTCCATTCTTTTGTGGGTATTTCTGCATTCTTCTACCTTTGTGTATAAAATAATTTCACTGCCATTACCATCTATAAAACTAATTATGGATGAATCTTTTCTAAGTGAACATCCATAAGTTCCAGTAAGAAAAATTATGTTTTCATCTGAATGTTGATTTTTAAAATTCTCTGCATCATTATATGTATATATTTTTAACTTTTTCACGAGCCCACCATGCACAGTAAAATGTGACTTCATGCTTTTTACTTTTCCAACCACAATTAGAAGTGCTTTTATATATATTAGATAATTTCTCAGGTGACATTTACAACAATATATCATTTTATAAAAGTTACCTCTTAAGTTATAAGATAATGAGAATTTCAGG
>NW_015387735.1:131647-187232 GCF_001527695.2 Protobothrops mucrosquamatus | reverse complement strand
TTCTTCTTCTTCTTCTTCTTCTTCTTCTTCTTCTTCTTCTTCTTCTTCTTCTTCTTCTTCTTCTTCTTCTTCTTCTTCTTCTTCTAAAAAAAAAAAAAAAAACTTGACCAGAGAATATTTCTCACCAGTTTTCAGCCATTGTGCTGCCAAAATTAATCAAAGAGGATTTGGGGGATATTGTCCCATTCTGAATTGCTACATCCTCTGCACTAGCAGCTATTTTTAATTGGCTGAGCACCATGTGCTTTCAATATGCTGTTCAAGGATGAGGAAAGATGTTTGCCTGTGTGTTGGATAAAGAACAGCTCTCTCTCTCTCTCTCTCTCTCTCTCTCTCTCTCTCTCTCTCTCTCTCTCTCTCTCTCTCTCTCTCTCTCTCTCTCTCTCTCTCTCTCTCTCTCTCTCCTTTCTTCACCCCCCTCCATCTTTTTTACTTAATCTAATGAGCTTTGAATTCCTCAGTTGGTCTATACAGAGATTAGGAACTCACGAAAGCTATGGGGAATTACGCACGTTTAGGGGCTTTTTTAATCCTTTATAAAAGGATTTTGTTCATAGCATTCCTTCCTGCCTATGGCAAAATTATCCCTCCTTGTACTTAGATGGCCCAGACACATACAGGGCAGCTCTTGAAATGTATCTTGATCTAACAGAGTTGGAAGGGACCTTGGAGGTCTTCTAGTCCAACTTCTCTTCCACTGTCTTTTGCTCCCTCTCTATTTTGATAAGAAAAACTTGATATTAGCATTATTAGATCATTCTGGCCCAGTGGAAAGGGGATCAGGGATAGTAAATATCTTCATAGTGTAAAGGTTTCTAAATTTCTCCTCCTCCACCTCTAAATTATGTAGGATTGAATAACTCAGTCTGGGACCTTAGTGATATGATGTTGCTCAGGTAGACTAGCAGACAGATGGAGATTTCTTGATAAGTCTCATTTTATTTTGTGGTATGCTGCAAAGTTTTGACACTCTATCATTCAACTATGAGTTCTGCTACCCTGTCACAGTCTTTTCAGCTTAGGAAGCTTCCTTGGTGATATCAAACTGATCAGTTGCAGCTCACAAACACATGCCTTTTGAATTTGTTGTAGGAAAGTTGCTAACAGAGCTTCTTAATTTTTGGGTACCATAGAGTGACATCCCAAAGGTGCTTCCCCCCCCCCAAAAGGCAACTGGACTTTTTTTTGGCAACTGGACTGTCTTGGATGAGAAGCAAAATGTTTTCAGAGAAAAAAGCCAAGTAAATCCAGTTGCCTTTTGGAAAAAAAGCACATTTGGGACAACCATGTCCTGGATTATTGAAGATAGACATAGAGTAACATGGTTCTCCTCCTGCATTATTATACCCAGTGTGGAGCTACATGGGACGTAGGATTTGGCAGTAGCCATTCCTTCAACCTGAAAGAAAAAAAGAACATTAAGTACCCTATGCAGTTTTTCTTTTTAATGAAGAGCTGGCCAGCATCGGGCTCCAGCCACCACAAAGCACCTAAGATATTTGGCTGCATGGGAGGAATGTCTGGTAAGTGTGAGGGATAGATGTCTATAGAGATTCTCAGTCATTCAGGTCATGGTTGTCCCAAAGGTGCTTTTTTCAAAAGGCAACTGGACTTCCTGGAAGACATTTCACTTCTCATCCAAGAAGCTTCTTCAGTTCTGAGTGGGTTGTGAGTGATGGGTATAACTTACCCTATATAGGTAGGGTTTTCCTCAGAACAACAGAGACAATAGTAACCACAAAACAATTTCTTCAACAGCCCTCAATTATGTTGCTGAAATTGAAGTTCAGAGTAACTTTTTAAGTAACTTCAACTTTGCATGAAAAATATTGCAAGCTTTATTCAATTTTGATACTGAGAATAGCTTTCGGTGCAAAATTAATTAATTATGAGGATTTTTTTTTTTGCACCAAGATCCAGTGGTGGAATTAGAAATTTAAACAAAACCATCCTGAAAGCCTCTTGCCTTTCCCTGCAATAGGTAAGATGGAACAGTGGTTCAACTAGAGCTAAAACAATTTCATTTTTATAGAATTAAAAAGAGCAGTTTGGGAAGTTT
Source organism: Protobothrops mucrosquamatus (assembly GCF_001527695.2). Taxonomy (NCBI): domain Eukaryota; kingdom Metazoa; phylum Chordata; class Lepidosauria; order Squamata; family Viperidae; genus Protobothrops; species Protobothrops mucrosquamatus. Next base: position 185,173 of record NW_015387735.1, on the reverse strand, counting down.
CTTCAACATATTGTAGCAAGCCTCAAGCACTTGTTGTAGTAATTAAGAGGAAATAGCCACTTTTTTCCTGAATCGATTGCTCAGTATTTGGTTCTAGGTGGGGATACATTTTTTATTAATTTGTCATACAAATTTATGACTTCTCAAGCTTCTGAGTATTTTTTATGGGAAATTAAAACATGCTACCCAAACTATTCTCCTCTTCCTCCCTCCTCCTCCTCATCTCTCCCCTCTTCCTCCTCCTCCTTAATGATTCAAGTAATCAAACTCTAATCCAGTGTTTTTCAGCGTTAGCAACTTGAAGATGCATAGACTTCAATTTCCAGGATTTGAAATCCATGCAACTTTAAGTTGCCAAGGCTGAGAAACACTGCTCTAATCTGAATCTCCAGGGTTGACTATACCACCCAAAACTTTGAATGTGGGCAAAATTACATTAGCATATAATTTTTAAATTGACACATGGAGAAAAGTATTACTAATTCAGTGAATAATCTTGATAACAGCAATTAATGATATTTAATTTTCTATACTTTCAACACATTTAAAGTTCAATTCTGTTCTGGCTCCATCCATTTTCTGGAATAATACATCAAGTGAGTTGGGCCTTTGGCTTGGAAAATGTGTTCTAAGAAATACATTCCGATGAATCAAAGTTGAATAATGGGCTGTCGGGTAATATTATAGATAATTAGGCAAAATAAAAAAAAATAGTCTCTTTTCTGCACTGTGGCACTAATTTGAGTAGGAAGGAAATACCCAAGCAATCTTTCACGTCCATGCTTCATCCTTCCTAATTCACAGCTTTCCCTGTTGTGTTTATTCAACTAAATATCATTTTAGTGCACTGATTTACTTAGTAGGAAGACTGGAACTTCTTCCATAATATGTCTTGCTTTGAAGCCTGCTTTCAATTCAAGATATTGTATAGAAAATATGAATGATTTTTTCAAAGTTGATGACCTATGAAGATTAAGCTTGTTATTAATTGGCCTTTTATTTCACAAATTTCTCCTCCTCTGTTCGGTACCTCCCAATGCATGGGAGAGTTTGATTTTGGCTGGTATATTTGGACACTGTTAATAAACATCCACTTCCTGTTTTTCTTGCTACTGTGGACAAGTTTGTTAAAAAGAACTTGTTTGCCCCTCTCAGCTGTTTGTACAATCTGAAGATGGAACTAAGTTGGCTTAATCAACCATGGTTTTTTGTTTTTTTTGCCAGTGGGATTTTCTCACAATTATGACATGAATTTAAGGTTTAAATGAATTTTGATTATTTTTGCATTCATTTTTCAGGGTTTGTTGTGCCAGAGTCTCTGAGCAGAGCATGTGGCTTTCATGTGCTAAACAAATTCAAATTTTCTTCATGCTGCTCTTGTCACTAGAATTAATTTATGGAATATTCCTGTGGTCCTATTTCTGCTTTAACCTCATTTCTCCCATGGAGTCTTTGGCTTACCATCCTAGTCTTTTCTATCTTAACTAATATGAAAGTCAAATTGAAGGCATTGCCTTGGATTTTACAAAAGAAAAATAGAATATGCATTAATAAAATACTGATCTTTGTGTTAGCTCTTCCTCTCTTGTTTCTTCTCTCAAAATAATCTCTTTGAAACTACTATTGCATCCTATGTTGATTTCCTTGCATTGAATCAATTCACCCTCTTCTATTCAATCATGTCTAATTTTCAGAGACCATCTGAACAAGACTCTTCAGTTTTCTTGGCAACATTTTCAGTTTGCCATTGCTTCCTTCCTAGGGCTGAGAGAGAGTGATTGGCTCAAGGTCACTCAGCTGGTTTTGTGCCTAAGGCAGGCTAGAATTCATGGTCTCCCAGTTTCAAGGGAACTGATGCCTTAACTGCTATACCAACCTGACTTTTTGTATACTAGACATAACCTATTCAAATCTCTTTACATGTAATCCCATAGCATAATAATTGGGTCACAGCTTTCTTTTCGCAAATACTGAATCCTTAGCTACTTCTTCCATGAATTGGTTGATATCCCATGAAACACTGGATGTTTTTAAGAAGAGACTGGATAGCCATTTGTCTGCAATGGTATAAGGTTTCCTGCTTAGCAGGGGATTGGACTAGAAGACCTCCAAGTTCCTTTCCAACTCTATTATACATTCCACCAACAGAATACTGGAAGGCTTCATGATATCACTAGCTCCTTTCTTATTGGCCAGGCAGGCAGTTATAGGCACAACGTGACAATTAGCCCAGTTCTGGGAGTCCTTGACAGTGAGTTCCATAATGGAGAGTCTTGTTTTTATGGCCATTCAATCTCTCCACCTCTTGGAGGCCTAGGTATTCACGATGGGACTATTAACTAAGTTTTGGATCTCACAACATAGCTGACAAAGTGGAGATAGTTTACTCCTATGCATGACCTAGCCTTTTCTGAAAATCTACCTCCCCCCCTCACAGTATCTGGTTGGTTTAGTGTTAGGATCATCCTCAACAACAGGGTGCTTAAAAAAAGTCAAGTTGGCATCTGCAATGAACATAAAATGCAGTGGGGTTTCAATTATGTCGTGTTATTGACAACCCCTCCTCCAATGCTCCTCTTCATTAGACTAACTAATCCCTTCTTGGTGTTTCCACAACATGCCCATCACGGGAATAGGATAATTCTGTCAATACCATGGAAAAAAATATCAATGTTAGCAGATGAATGCAAATAACCAATTATTTTCAAAGGCAGCCAGTCTTCTCCAAGGAACCTCTTCAAGTCTTGATTGTATAGCCAAAAAGATTACCTGGGATGGTCTAAGGATGCCTCCCCTTGATTATAAGACCTCACACCTTCAAACCCCATGATTCTATGATCTTTCTGTGATAGACAGTAATCCTAACCTTGCATTGCCACAGCAAAACAGGTGCACCCTCATAAAAAATAAACTACTATTTCAACTCTGCTTATTTTATTGGTTTATTTTTAATTTCCACTGTGGTCTTGGAATTTTCTGAACTACCTAACATAAAATTTCTAACTCAGGAAATGAGACACAGTAAGCATCATGCTTACTGTGAATTCAGTAGCATCACCAGCAACTTGCAAAGAACAGAATGGTTTGGATTTTGTGACAATGTTTGGTTTTACTTATTTATTGAATATGCTTCCTTCCTATCTCTGGGAATTTTAAATCAGATTGCAGAGAAGTCTCCCATCTTAGTGCTGGTTGAATTTAGTTGCTTCAAGAAGTTATTTACTGCATTTTTTCCCTCCAATTTCAGGGAATCCAAAAACAATCTGCCATTGAACTTTGGGCAGCAAAAGAAGGCATGCTGTGTAGTAATTCTCATTTTTGCAAGTGACATTTGCACCTTATATTTTCCTCTTTTTAAACTTAAAAAATTAAAGGAAAACTAGCATCTTTCTGATACAGGTAGTAAAGTTTCTCCAGCTTGTATACAGAGTGAAGAAAGTTGTAATTTAACCCATTAAGAGACTACCATATTATATAAGGAAAAATATACAGTTAATGCTTTTCTATATCATTCTGAATTGATATCCTTGTTCAAACATGCTATTGATAAGATAGAGATCTTTCTTTCGTTAAGTAGTAGAGTTTCAAAGTCACATTTGAAAGCAAGCTTTCAGGCTTGGCAGATAAATAGAGCTAATATTCATTCATCATATATGCAATTCTGAACAACAACACTGCACAAATTATCATCCCCAATTTTGTACCAGCCAGAGATAATTCTTGTGATTCCAACTTGGTATTATTACCAAGACTAAAACGGATTTGTAACACTTCCCAAAGTCAATTCAGTGCCTCATCAAGCTATGGAGTTATTGCAACATCCAAAAGTTCACTATCAAAATGACTTTTCCTTGGTAAAGCAATGCTTTTTCCTCTACACTTGTTTATTTTATTTTAAAATGTACTATATTAATAAATACCAAAAAATCAAGGGTATGTGTCACTAATTTGAAATACCTTATCAAAAATCCATGCAGAGTAAGGGAAAAAAACATTCTTCACATCAAAAATTTGTGCTTCAGCGTGTAGAAAATTGATCTCGCAAGCCTGTGTTTTTGTTTGTTAGATTGTTTATAAGAGTTATAAAAAGAAAATAAGATTTCTTGGTATCGATTTGATGTTTTAACTTTTGTAGTCAGCACAGATTCTTAGCTAAGACTGTATTCAAAGGAAATCCTGAAGTAAGGTTTTCTTATGAATAAGCATGCATTAGATTTCAAATTTACTCATACTTGAATAGAAGCAGGTTACCCTCAATGTAATGACCCTTGTTCCTATATCAAAATGACATTAACTATCTAATTCTAAAAAGTTAATGTATATTTTTGCTGATTTCATGTGATAACATAATTTAAGCATGGTGAGCATTTTACAGAACAATCCAGATGGGAGGTTGAACAACTGGCCCTATAGTGCAGCCTAAACAATCTAGAACTGAGCACCCTTAAAACTGTGGAGATGATAGTAGATTTTAGGAGGAACCCTCCTATTCTACCCACCTATTCTACTAATTACCTATTCTAATATTCTTACAATATTAGGCAACACAGTATCAACAGTAAAGACCTTCAAATTTCTAGGTCCTATAATCTCCCAGGACTTGAAATGGACACCTAACATTAGAACCATCATTAAAAAGGCACGACAAACAATGTTCTTCCTGCATCAACTCAGAAAGCTCTGGCTGCCCAAGGAGCTGCTGATATAGTTATAAAGAGGAATCACTGAGTCTGTCATCTGTGTTTCTGTAACTATCTGGTTTGGTACAGCAACCAAACAAGACAGACACAGATTTCAATGGATAGTTAGAACTGCAGAAAAAACCATTGCAACCAGCCTCCCTTCCATTGAGGACCTGTATACTGCACGAGCCAGAATGAGGGCTGTGAAAATATCTACAGACCCCTTACATCCTGGACATAAACTGTTTCAAGTTCTCCCCTCAGGACACCTCTTTAGGGAATTGCATGCCAAAGAACTAGACACAAAGACAGTTCCCCCCCCCCATGCTATCACTCTGCTAAACACATAATTCCCACAGCACTGTCTTATGCCTATTGATACCATCCATGTAGTAGGACTCTATTACTATTATCCTTCTCATCTTTCCTATTACCTACTCCTATTGGTATATAATGACTATCACTTTTTTTGGCTGTATCTTATGATTTATGATTGTATCTTATGATTTATGATTTATCACTTTGTTGCTTGTATGTACACTGAGAACTTATGCACCAGAGACAAATTCCTTGTGTCTCCAATCACAGTTGACCAATAAAGAATATTCTGTTCTGTTCTGTTCTTTATTGAGCTTGTATGTTGCCAATCTCGCTTTACCTCCATAAATCCCCAGTCATCATAAGGCCACGTTGATGGACAGTTATGGGTCTTGAAGTTAGGCAGATCAGAAAAGCTGCATAAGAGAGTGGCTTGATTTGGTCTGCTTTCCTTCATTGCCATTTACCCTAGGAAGGATCTCCAATATCTATTGCTGTACCTTGAAATGTGCAGCTAAAAAAACATATCATTTGGTTTATGTGAACTGATCCAAAACCAAAGAAAACTAGCAAACAAATAATAACAACTCTGTGTTATTCTTTTACTGTTCAATTAGGTTGGCAATCCATAGAGGTTTCAGAGATCTACAGGTTGTGTCAACAAACAGACTTTAATTGCAGAGCAGCAGAGCCAAAACCAGCAGAGGGTTAGAAATAAAGTCCTATAATATATTCACTCTTGCGCAGGGAATATTTAAATGGAATAGATCGGAATAGCTATAGATAGGTTTTTTTCAAGGGGGAGGAGGGAGGAAGGAAGGCTTGAATTATTTTCTGTCCTTCAGATAGTGACATTTAAAACAATATATATTAACCTCTGGTCACATGGGGTTAATTCATGCTCCTTTCAGGGGACGTCAACTTCTACAAAAAAATTGGGCCATCATCAACATTTCCCATGACTTAACCTGCATGAGTCAATATTTATTTATTTGTTGACATTTCTAACTATCCCTGTCACAAAGGCATAGATTGGTTAACAGTAAATTACAACATACGCAACTGAAAGCAGCTCAGACCATTTAAGAGACCACCTTACCGAGTTGCATCCCTGTGTCGTGTTAATGAGACACCCTGGAATGATACCTCGTTTGGTTTAGTTGGAGGTCTGCATTATCATAGCCAGTGCTTTTTTAAAAAAAAAAAAAAAAAAAAAAGGTGCCGAACTCACACACGTCATACAACCCGCCTTGCCTACCCTACAAGGTTCCATCCAAAAAAGGTGCCGGAACTCCGTTCTGGGCGTTCTATGAGAAAGAAAAGCCCTGATCATAGCAGATTAAAAATTAGGATGCAGATGGCCATCCTGGCTATCCTTTGAATCTGAGATGACTATTCCAAAATCCAAGCCAGAATGCCACGTGGGACCTGAAAGTTGGTTGAAGTCTGGTGAGAGATTTAGTGCAACTGAACTGTTTCCAGAATGAAACCAAGCACACCTGAATTTACTTAGTTAAAAATATGGTTGAAATACATCAGTGTTCTCCTTAAAAACAGAGGTGCATTGGAAAAACATGTGTGGAGAAGCCACAATCAAATATGATGGGTCTGGAAGTTGTTCTGAAAAGTGTTACAAATATAATCAATTTCAGATGTTAAGGTTTTAGCAGGTATGAAATATGAGACTTCACACTAAGTCCTATGAGTTGCTTGGCACTGGCTACGTTGTATGAATCTGCACACTGTGATAGGTAAATCATGGTTTATAACCTGGCATGATGTGTGAAGCTAATCAGTGGTGGCTTATTCATGATTAGCAAATAGCAGGTGAATTAATCTCAGTTTACAGAAAAAGATAACTCCCTTCAAGTCTGCCTGGAAGTCTTGTACTTCCTGATCTTAAACTTCTTTGAATATATATCTTAATTTTTAAAAAAGTAGGGAAAAGTTGTAGAGCATGGCTTCTGGAATTCTTTTGAACCCGTTTCTATATTTCCTTCTATATTACAAAGTAATGTGGGGTATGTTTCTGCTCTCCACTTTGATTGCTTGGTACGTGATTGTGTGCTTGTGTGGCCTGGAAAGCACATAGCAGGCTTCATTTACTGTACTCTGGATCACATGACTAGGATGCATTTGATCATAAACAAACATGTATAAAGTTTCAGAAACTTGATCTAATATGAGTATAACCACAGTTTTCTTTCCTCCCCACAGGAAAATATTAGATTGGAATGGTAGATACATATATCTCAGATACTTGATATAGAATTTTCTTTTGAAAAACAAATAGGTGAATATTTTTTGGAGGCTACATCTTGAAAATTGTATTGTTATTTTCCTTGCCCAAGGTAACTATGAGTAATTTATTGCCATCTTTTCATTCAAAAGTCTGTAAGGCTGTCAGAAGCCAGATAGAATAGCCTCAAGAGGCACGGATGGCCTATGAATTGCATCACATGTTGGACATTTTTCTAGTACATTTCAGACACAATAGAGTAGAGGTTTTTTTTCCTCTCTCTCTGTCTCTTTGGAGCTACACATGTTAGGGGGATATTAATAAATATTCTGTTGAAAGTGTTTTTATTTTTACATAATTAGAAAAATATTTCCAGCTGTTTTGAATGTGTCTTTGAGCTCTGATAGACATGAGGCGTAAGTAGATCTTCCATCTCTCTCTCTCTTTCATTTCCCCCTGTTTTAAATGACACCCTGTTGTCATAACAAGTTCCGTATTAATGTAAGCAAAAAAGAATGTTTGTTCAGGATTTTTTTAAAAAAAAGAATGATTGGCAGCTCTGCCTTTGACAGATGTGGCTCCCTCCTACTTGTTGTCTCACAAGTTGCTATCTTTGCTGCTTATTTAATGGGCTGCTTACATCTGCAGTTTTTCAGGAGATGACCCCTTTTTCATATTTCATTTGGATGGATCATCTGCAAGTCTTTCTATGGAGCTCATTTGTTTTAGATTTCTAAAATGATTTATTTGTGCTTTAATAGGATGGAGTAGTCCTCCCCTTTTGCCTGCGTTTGTTTTAAGGCATCTCATCTATACAAATCTCTTTTTCAAGTGAAGGGACATCAGTTGCATTATCATCTCTCTACTACAAATCTTGTGCTGTGACTTTGCACCTTTGGGGAAGCTGCCAAAATACAAGGACAACCCCTTTCATAATTTCCTAAGAAGAAATCAGAAGAGTTTTTCATTTGGATTAACCCCGTTGCCCCAAACATTGTGGAAGTAGTGTTTTGAAAGCATAGAATTGATCCATAACCATCTTTCTGACTGGGGGTTGATTCAGGAGGCAATATTTTCTAAGAGAATTTAAAATGATGTGACAAAGATTTTATTCCTTGGAGAATGTGCATCTTCATTTCTTTTGCTTTCCTTCTGTTTTCTTAACAGCCGTAGAAAAAGCCACAAAAATCTAAGAACATAGGGCCAATATAGGTTCATAATTTTAAGGAAATTTTAAGTTACTTCTTCCTGAAAGATGCTCTCCATTTTTTGACATGTGTAAAGTCTTTAATGGCCTTTGGCTGGAAACATTCAACACACTTGCATACATACATATAGGTTTTGATCAACTAGTGCCAAATCCTTAAACAATAGTTTCCAGTATCTTAGCTCAGTAACCCATATTGTCTCAATCTGGCTCAGTTGTCATCTGAATAATAAAGTTAGAACTTTGTTTTGTATCTTTGTTGATATTTTTGGATCACCCTCCATATCAGATATGCTTGCAGTTGAAAATAGAGCAGTCAATTCAGTGATATTAAAATGCAACAATAAAAGTCAATAGCTGTGTAAAAAAAATAATTTAAAAATTTTAATATTATTTTTTTTTTAATATTATCGTTCAACAAATTTATATGGCTGTCCAATTCACACATGGTGACTCTTTACTTTTATATTTTTATTACATTTTTTAAAAGAGAAGCTTCTTTTCACTATACTCAATGCTGGCTAGGAATTCTAACAACTGTCTCAAGACATGTGGAGAAGGCCAGGTTGGCGAAACCTGGGATAGACATAGTCATCACAAGAAATCAGTGGCATTACTAACAACAGAAAAAGGCTATCGGCATTACATCTTGCACGATAACTTTCTTAAGGCATGAACTGAACATGCAGAATTATGATTTACTCAATTTCTCATTAAACCATTACCCTGGTTATGAAAAAGAAAATGGAAAGAACTTTATTAACTAAGGCAGAGCAGCAAGCAAAAACTCTTGACTTTGCTAGAGTCAAAAGCACTAGGAGTAAGTCTACTGTCATCTAGTGACCAAATCATATAATGATGCTATCCACACAACAGGTATGTCTTTTTTCACCTTTCCAGTTCCTTTCAGCTTTGGTGAGTTTTCCTGGGTTTTAATACTATGAGAAAGAAACCACTTTTCTCTGTCCGCATGCTTTATGCTTTTCATATGTAATTTCCACATTGTGGGTCCTTCATTATAAAACCCCAGGTGCCTCAGATTTTGTCCAATTCAGTTTAATGCAGCTCATAGGTCATCATAAAGTTCTAATAACATCAAAACAAGTAATTTTAATAGGCACTCCATAATTTTATCTAAGGGGTGTGATGGCTCAATGGTTAAAGATGCCGAGCTTTTCAACTGGAAAGGTAATAGCCCGGGTTCAAGACCTGAGTGTCACACGAATGGAGCAAGCTCCCGTTACTTGCCCCCTGACAACCTAGCATTTTGAAAACATGCAAATGTGAGTAGATAAATAGATACTAATTTGTTGGGAAGATAACAGTGTTTTGTGTGCCTTGGTGCACAGTCATGATCATAGAGGGACAACTCTGGCTCCCTCAGTTAAGAAATGGAGATGAGCACCGCCCCCTAGAGTCAGACACAACAGGATACCTTTAATTTTATCTAATGAGAGCAAACCTTTTTCCATGAGGAATAACTATCTCTTGATAGATTTCACATTGGCACTGTTTGATTTTTAGGAGAAAAATGGGTCAGTTGAATTTGTCCAATCTACCCAATCCAATTCTTCTTGTTGTTAAAGTAGCCACATTTCAAAGCCAATGGTGCAATGGGTGTGCACTTGAGGGGAAATGTTCTCCTCACCCCTCCTGATGCTAGAGATGAATTCTCTAGGACTGACGAGAGAGAGAGAGAGAGAGAGAGAGAGAGAGAGAGAGAGAGAGAGAGAGAGAGAGAGAGAGAGAGAGAGAATAAATGGAGGCAACCTGTTCAAAATGGAAAGGCATTCAATATGTCATGTTCTCAACCCATCAAGGTTCTTAGATAGATGTGGGAAATGAGAAACCTTCTCCTATTCCATAAAGAGGAACATATGCCACAGCTGCGTTTATAAAATTGCAGAAATTATTCTTTTGCAGTTTGGACAACCCAATGCTGAAGAAGAGGTTCTCCTTTTCGGCATATCTCCAAAACAATCATGTTTTTTGATTGGTGAGTAGTGTGGAAAATGATTTGGACTCCAACACCTTTGGGTGTCTTCCATCAGCAATAAGGTCTTCAGGTCTCCTAAACCTCCCTTTACTCTAAAACTGCAATTGTTTCCCCCCCCCCAAAGTACCCTACTTTATTCCCTGCTAACCTATAAATTTTTATTCTTAAATCTCCAATACTAAAGTGCACACTTATCCTCTCAACAGGCATTAAACTTCCCTTCAACTGATGTGATCTTTTGTTTTTGCCTTAAAATGTTGCTTCTTGTAATCATTTTTTTCTATTCATTTCAGTAGTAGGATTCAGTCAGTTCGCACCAGTTCGGCAGAACCGGTAGCTAATTTTTTGTTGCCCAGGCCCAGAATGGACTTCCAGAAGCGGCATCCACAAAGAGAACTAGTTGTTCACATATTTGAATCCCACCACTGATTCACTTCAATGGGGCTTCTAGTGGATTGTGTCCATTCATACTCATACTTGCAATCATCCACTTTGCCTTATCTCAAAGACCTTCCTCCTCAGAATTGTGTCCTGAAAAGTAACACATTTTCATGTAAGAGTATTTAGTTGCTTAGTGATAAGAAGCAATGCTCCCCCCACAATCAGTTTCCCATAGATAGCAGCAGCTGCAGCCGTTGTTTCACAGCTGCTAAATGTGATATAAATCCAAAGAATTGTTCATATTTTTACAAACTTTTTTATTTTTTAAAAGGGCGAGAAATACAGAGATACAGGAAGAAAAAGTACCCAGACAGCAAAATTTGGGTTATTCAGATATTCTTACCAAAGGACATCTGGTTTCCCTACTACTTATTTAAGCAATCCTTTTAAAAAGTTTGCCGAGGGGCGTAACTCAAAACTCTCGGTCCTTCCCAATTTATAACTATGCAGTTTAGATTACAATACAATATGCTGAGTTTATTATAAGCAATGCAGTCCTCCCAACTTTTATTTTGTTTTAAGGGGATTGAATAAATATGATGCAATTAGTTAAGAGAGGTTTGCTTGGAAGATCTGAGATTCCGATGCAGAGCATGACAATGGGGAATAATTGTTTCCATATGGTAGGAGAGATCATGTCCATTGTGTGAGCTATATAAAGAAATGTGTAGCACCATGTTCCTTAGGCACAAAGCAGAGTTGTTTCATGATACCTGGTCATCCCCTACACTTTGGGGAATGGCTGACACTTTTACAGAATAACAGAATAATGGAGTTGGAAGGGACCTTGGAGGTCTTCTAGTCCAATCCTCTGCTCAGGCAGGAAACCCTACACCATTTCAGAAAAATGGTTGTCCAATCCCTTCTTTAAAACTTCCAGTGTTGGAGCATTCACAACTTCTGGAGGTAAGTTGTTCCATTGATTAATTGTTCTAACTGTCAGGAAATTTCTCCTTAATCTAGGTTGGTTCTCTCCTTGATCAGTTTTCATCCATTGCTTCTTGTCCCGGCTTCAGGTGCTTTGGAGAATAGCTTGACTCCTTCTTCTTTGGGGCATCCATGAGATATTGGAACACTGCTATCATGTCACCTCTAGTCCTTCTCTTCATGAAACTAGACATATCCAATTCCAGCAACCGTTCTTTATATGTTTTAGCCTCCAGTCCCCTAACCATCTTTGTTGCTGTTCTCTGTACTCTTTCTAGAGTCTCAACATCTTTTTTACATCGTGGCGACCAAAATTGGATGCAGTACCCCAAGTGTGGTCTTATTAAGGCATTATAAAGTGGCATTAACATTTCATATGATCTTGATTCTATCCTTCTATTAATGCAGCCTAGAACTGTGTTGGCTTTTTTGACAGCTGCAGCACACTGCAGCTTGTATTTAAGTGATAGTCCACTAGGTCTCCAAGATCCTTCTCATAGTTACTACTATTGAGCCAGGTATCACCTATACCAGGGGTGTCAAACTGGCGGCCCATGGGCTGGATGTGTCATGCATAGGCCACACCTACCCCAGCTCCGCAAAGGCAAAAAAAATCACAATACATCATGTGATGTGTTCAAGTTTGACACCCGTGACCTATACTATACCTGTGCATTTGTTTTTTTCTTGCCTAAATGTAGAACCTTACTTTTTTTTTTACCATTGAATTTCATTTTGTTAGATAGCACCCAATGTTCAAGTCTGTCAAGATCCTTTGTATCTTAAATCTATCTTCTAGAGTGTTGGCTATTCCTGCCAGCTCTACACCTATTGCTTGATACCTGCAACCTTTCTTTCATGAATGGACCATCTAAGTGGAAGGCCACAGATTCATGTTCTTCATGTATTTCTTTCACATCATCACAGAGGCTTCCATGAATTCAACTGTCTCTTTGTTAAATACGACCACTGAAAAGGATTATTTGACACTGAAGTGATGACTCAGATCATGTTATTTCTGCCACAGCCTTACAGCTCATCATGATGTTGCAGTCATAAGCATCTGTCAAAAAGCCAGCCAAGAGTTTGTTTGTTTTCTTACTTTTTAAATATGTATTTATGTACCAGTGAAGCCTGAATACTATTCTGGCTTACAGGGGGCTGATTTGCAGCTGGAGAATGTAGAATTGTCCCAACAATAGGCAGCACCTAACTAATCATGCCCGATCTTTAAAAAGTGAACCAAAGTCAAAGTTGATACTTGGATGAAAAACCACCAGGAAATGAGAGCTGCAGATTAAACTGGGTCTATATGTGTGTCCATTTATCTGTTCATCCATCCATCTCTTGGAAGAAGGCAAAGAGATCCCAAGATCTCTTTTTCTGCCAAGAAATCATGGTTATGTCCCTTTAATCACTAGAAATTGAGTTATGAGGAGGTCTTCAATGTTAAGTGATAGAAGCACTAAAACATATGACAAACAATTGGGTATGGCTAGTCTACTAAGCACTTTTTATATTTTAGAAGCACTGTATTCATGGGACGGTTTTGCCATTGCCAGCAATGGGATGGGCATGGCTTCTGGATGACGCGTCCGGCCCGCGGACCGGCAGTTTGACACCCCTGATCTAATCCATTTGATTACATGACAATGTTGCTATTAATCGGAAGAAGAGCTCTTAGTAATTCAGTGGAAAAATGCTATCAAAAATAGGACTATTGCAACTCATTATATCACTTTTAGTAATGGCAAGAGATATTTTATATCTGAATACAACAGAGACTGTTAGCTCGTCAGAAAATACCCAGCTCTTTTTGGTGGGAGCTATGGGATTGTTAATTAAATTAAAGCACTATGCACCTGCACCTTATTTATTAGGCCATAATTTTGGGTAGTTTAGCTTATTTGGTTCTTTTTACAAAGCTCATCCTCAGAAAGGAATCATGAATTATTTTTAGCTAGTATGAGAGACTAGTTAGAGACTATGTAATTTAATATAGCTACACATTTGTAAATATAATGTAGCTAATTGAAAATCTGATACAAAATTTAACATCAAATTTGATACAAAGTTGAACATCCAGCAATTGGAAGAAGTTGTGCTTGACAGAATAGCATGGAGAACATTTGTTTATAAAATTGCCAAGAAACAATTTGTTTATAAAATTGCCAAGAAACAACTAAATGGGTAAAACAACAAACAACAATTGAAAATTATGTAAATTATGGGTCAGTATGTTGTGTGGGTTGCTAAATTTGTAAATTGGCAGATTATAGAAGTCGTGCCATAACTATTATGCCCTGAGTGATATTATTGAATATATTGCATAGTCTACTTGTATATATTATGTTGTGAAGCACTGTTGCTTATAATATAGAGCAGCCTTGCATTTACTGCTTTATTTCTAGTATGGACTATCCCAAAACCATCATAACTGATGTTATCCTTACAAATGCCTTTAGTGTGTATCAGATCAGTCTGTTTCTTTATTGATTAATGGGCGTTTCTACAACATAGTTGATTTTGAGTGATGTTTGACTTTGAGTGATTGACTTCAGATAACAGCTTCAAAATCCTTAACTAAAATTCTACAAAGATACCTCTAGACAGGATAGATGCTTCGTTTCAAATAAAGAATGCACAGAATTGCATTTATCTATTCACCACTCCTTCTGCCATGCTTTCTCCGTAAGCCTTGAAAAATCATTGGCTCACCTCATCTTGACATATTTTTGACCCAGTAATGCAAAATTTGCAAATTATAATGGAAAATAAGAGGAATTGCACGAATTTAACTTCTATAAGTAAAGAGGTCAGGTTTGGGTGCGTGGAACGCAAATTGATTAGCTACATTATTTGCATTTTGTTTCAAATGCAAGACATCTAGGCAATTTAAAGTTTAAATGCAGCTTCTTATCCGTTTAATTGCATGAAAGACTCCAAGGGTGAGAGGAATGTCAAATTGTAGCTCTTGGCTCCATCCCAAATGTTGAAATGAAGTGAAGGAGGTGCAGTTCTGATTCTCTTTATTCCCATGGAGGCTGTTCATGTGAATCATGCATGCATGGCTTTTACAGTGTGGAATATACTGTATAACGAAATATACCATATGATATAAACACAATATAACTAAGTCCAGTTCAGGAGATAGTATTTTGCTTCTGGAACTGACCCTTACTGAAGATTTCTTTGTCTGTATATATCCTCTGCACGCTCATTTTCTCATGCGTGTCTGTATGCGTATGACTTTAAGATCCTGAGAGTGGAATTCCAGGGCTGACTCCCTCCACGCAAGCTCCACTGAGTTCAGTGGGGCTAACTCCCAAGGAAGTGTGCTTAGATTGCAGCCTACATCTCTGCTTGTTTGCTTTTTGTCGCATGAATGCAGGGTCTGCGAGGCCCCAAGCCGAGGCTTCCCAAACACAGTCAGATGGTTTCTATTTCCTCAGCTAAAAGCTGGATTTGAACCAAAAATCCAAGGTGAAAGGGTGATATGTAACATACTGTGACATCTAAAATAAAATAATGTAATGTTTTTAATATTTAAAGAGAGCAAGTCGGCAGTAAAACATTTGTGCAGAGGGAGGCAAACAAGGATCCCTATATATTTTAATTTTAAATGTGCACAGATGTTGGGTTTTTAATCACAGCATGTCAGAATTTGACTTTAATGATGGCAAAAATGTGAGATCTGCTTTTTGGAACTGCTTCCATGTTTCATATGGCAGATTTTTATTGCGCTAAACAGCAGACTGTCACATATTTATGTAAAGTGCCATCACCTATTGACTTAAGTGCATGTATGTGACTTAGCATATAATACACTTTAGAAGGAAGAGAATATTCTTTCAACCTGCTTGAACAGGGTATTATTAGCCATATGAACGTATGATTCCTTGAAGTGGACCCAGGCGTTGATCTGAACCTTTGAATACAGCATATGTATTCACATGTAGGTTTCCTTTCATGGCTCAGATGAACATGTGATGGGAAATACTGTAGAGAAGATCTCACCCATTGATATTCATGAAATATTATTTGCCTTTAACCTGTGTTCCATAGGAGAAGAACAAAATGGGTAAATTTCATTAAAATTCTTAGAAATGGTATACTTGTCCTTATTTCATTATGAAAAATCAAGATGGTTGAAAGAATATTTTGCATGCTATTGTACAATTTCTCTCCATAGCTTAATGTTTTTCAACCTTGGCAACTTTAAGATGTGTGTACTTCATCTCCCAGAATTCCCCAGCCAGCAAGGCTCACATTTCAGTTGGAAACCATAGAAACACAAAAATTTCCTGGGGAGCTTTTCCATGTTTGTTGGGAAGTCTGAACATCTAGAAAGTCTTCAGAATGATGAACCTATACAACTAGAATCACCAGCAGGAGCAGCTTCCCTTTCTGCCACCTCTAACAATCTCTAAGACAATGTCAAGAGAAATGGGAAAGGAATGTTCAAAATTTCTGAGATTATGATAGAAAAACAGAAGCCTTTTTTTCATGGGAAGAAAAGCTTTAAAAATGGTAAAACCTCTGCCACAGTTATTTCCTTAAAGTAGTTAGGATTTGACTTCCATGCTGGTGATGTAGCTAATGCAGCTGTGAAATTGTTTGATATCCAGGTTCTACTGCAGGATCCTTTTTTTCACACTTTGCTCCCAATTCCAAAAGACTCCATACTTACCACTGTTAGATTTATCTACCAACACTTTTTCTACTCCCGTTGGTAGCTGACAGTACTTGCCTAGGCTAATTTCTCTATGAGTGCTCAAGATTTACAGCAGCTCTCTCCAAGAATGTCCATGATGATTTCCCTGTTATGTTGTTAGTTGATGATTGTTATTTGATAGAAGAAGCAGGACTGAAGGTATCCAAATGGGAACCTCCATTTAATTTCCCACCATGCCATTGAATGAAGCTAAAACTAAAAAAAATGTGATTTTATGATGCTTTATAGGGGAGGTCCAGAGCAGAATACTTTTAATGGATGTCATGTGCCAGGACCTGAAGTTATTTATTTCCTTCCTTCCTTCCTTCCTTCCTTCCTCCCTCCCTCCCTCCCTCCCTCCTTCCCTCCCTCCCTCTCTCTGCTGCTTCATGTGGAACAAAAAGTTGAGAAGGTCACTATTGAAATGTAATGTTTATTGTCTAAATTTACCATTATGATTGTATTCTAGACAGAACTAGTTCAGAAACTGTTGGGTAAAGGAATCTTCTGGAAACTCCAAAAGCTGCTAAGCAGATTCATATGAATCTCTTCTGCCAGCAGTACTCCAAACCATTTTCAACTTATATGGGAAAATTCAAGAGAGTTAAGTGCAGCCTTCGTTATATATTTTTTTTAAAGTTGGTATTTAGTTTTTCATATTTGCTTCTGGAAAATACGCAGCACTACCCTAACTAGCAGTTAGAAATATTAGAAACCGGCAATGTGGATATTTTTCCAGTTTCATATATCTTGAACTCTATCTTAATTAGGATTGTTGAGAAAGTTATGAAAAAAAATGGAAATATTACATTATTTTGCCTGAAGTTCAGAATCTGCTGAAGGAAAGACTGCTATGCCTGTGAGTTCCAATTTGGCATAATGATGATCAAAGCTGGGGGCAGGGACAGGAGAGGGAAACCAGGAGTCTTTCCTGTTCTGTCTTGATTTCATTAAACCTTCCATGTACATCAGAACTTAAACACACTTTTGGCATTCTCATCTACGTATCATTCCCACAAAACTGAATTGTTGAAACTTCTCAGATCACAAGCCTTTCTGAATGGCTTCCTTTCGACATAAATCTTTGATTTTCTTACAGCAATGGTGTCCCAAACATTGCAAAGTTATTATGAATGAACATGCCCAGTTCTGTTTATGGACAACTGAGCCTTGTATCTTTGGAGGCTCCGGTCACCCCATGGCCCTTTCCAATCAATAGAGAGGCAAACATAAAAGTGAAATACTGACAGCAATTCCCATTGGGCAGTAAGATGTACATGTTCTACTGAATACAGAAATGGCCATTCTCATCCAAACAATGGCCCAATTGTAGAACTCTCAAAAAGTCTATCCTGAGTACCCCAAACCTCTCTTGTATTTCAGAAAGATACACAATCCCATGTCAGGTACACTACTATCCTTTTAAGTGGTGAATGGCCTGCATCTCCTATTGTTCCGTAAGGAATGAGGGATGCTGAATGAGTGGCCCATTGGGGAGAGGCTTCACAGGTTGAATTGCTTTTATCTTTCCCCTTTGCATTGTTCTTGAACTTCCTGAACTTAGCTTCTGATGGGTCACATTTCAACCTTGTAGTGTCTTCTTAATGCAACCTTATTGTTGGAGACTCCTCTGAAACTGATCACCGCAATAAGCAATATGGCCAGCGTGGAAAGGCAAGGCTTTATATCTGTTGGGTGATTGTGTATTTATAACTTATATAAAGATCTATTGGGTTATTGTGTGTGTGTGTGTGTGTGTGTGTGTATGTGAATACACACAATGTTGTATGCATACACAGAATAGATCTTTGGAAGACTATTTGCGTGACTGAACCCATCTTAGACTTAACATGGGACTATTCTCTGTTTATTTTTGTAACAAATGTTCTCTACGACAGTTTACTTTCTGTTATATTAATATGATGCACACAGAACATTCACAGCTAGTTCCCAAATGGTGGGACATACCATAGAATAGGGATTTAAAAATGAATAACTGATTAATTAGGAAACATGTTAGTTCTCCTGATCAGGTACTCCTGAAGTGTTGCGTTGGAGTAGCTATCACCATACCACGATGAACCATGATGTTGGTCACATCGATCCCCAAACAATTGTTCTAGTAGAAATTTCCCTTTCAACCTGGGCAATCTCTTTCAAACTATTCCTCCTGATATTACAATTCCCATCATCCCTAGGCCAGTGTTTGGGATTCAGCCGGTTCGCACCACTTCAGCAGAACTGGTAGCTAATGTTTTGTTGCCCAGGCCCAGAATGGACTTCCGGAAGTGGCATCCACACAGAGAACCAGTTGTTCACATATTTGAATTCCATCACTGCCCTAAGCAAAGTGGCCAATTGCCATGCTAAGTGGGCACTGTAGTCCAATGAGCTGGGGAAGACTACTGTAATTACTTTCTGTAATTGTCATCTTGAACTTGTAGCAGGATAGAATCTCTTGTCCTCTGGTACTCCATGTACAAACAATATTATTTCCAATTGTGTTGTGTTGGTAGACACCACAAAGAAAATGTAATACCCTACTATCCTTGATTAGCTATATTTAGATAGAAATCTCAATGAAGTCTTTCTTTATGCATTTATATGTCTAGATTATATGTCTAGAGGCAAGGATTTCCTAATTCTATTAGGATTTTGGCACACTGAGATGCATGGATCTTTAGCCTTTAGGCCTTGGCTTCAGTTTGCTAGATGATTGGTATAGTAAATGTGCTGGATTGCTACCCAAATAATAATTTGTTATCTGTGTAAAGTTGCTCCTTTGTTCTCCATTTCATTGAACAGTGTGTCTGTAATGTTCAGGTATTCCACAACTGTTATCCTCAGAATGTAAGCTATTATAAATTCCAGGAAAATCTGGATATTTCTTTTGAGCTTAGACATCTGGAGACATTTCAAAGGATGCCAGAGTTCTAATACGATTTGTAGGACTTCTCACCAAGGTTGGTAGGGTGATTGCCTGCCTTTCATTTTCCAGGAGGAAAATAATAGAGAGGAACAGTATACAACATGTTCTTACTGGTTTTGTTCTCTAACAGGAAAAACAAAAGCTCAAGGTCTCCTAATTTAGAAAACCTTTCCCAGCTTACGTACCTGCCAGATCTATAGCCTTCATCTCTCAGAATTGTCCAGTCAGCATGGTCCAGATTTAGGGAAGAAGAAGGAGCAATTAAGGTTGAAATTACACAATGTCTGTGCAAACACATATGGATATCAACATCATGCTTACTGACAAACATTTTTAACTTTTCCACTCTTGGGTAGGGGTGAAGTTTTATTTTTTTATTTTTTTATTGTGTTATGTTAAAGCTATTGGAAGGCATGCACTACTTTGTGTGCTTTCCATTTCCGAAGGATGGAAAATAGTGTCATTGATTTCTAGCATTTTGCCAGAATAATACTGGGCAGATATGGAAAAAACATAATGTCTAGAGTTTTGCTCCAGCTGATAATAATAATGTAACCTTAGCATGGTGACATTACTACAAGATGACTTTTGAAAGGCGAATTCCGGTTTAAATGGACTTTGGTCTAATGTGGCAGAGCTCGTGTGTGTTTTTTGCTCTGGACACAGCCCTGCTGAAAACAAAGCTTAACTCATTTACATTGTATAATAGCTTTGGGACACTGCCTGCTTGCAATAATCTCCTGTTCCTCCCATCTATTCAATGTCAGCATTCTACTGGGCATCCAGCAGTTTTGAACATCTGTCTTTCTGCCAAACTTCAATGTCTAATAGGGGCATTGTTTACATGTGTCCCAAAGATGGAAGTGATTACCATAAAACATGTAAATGGATTATGTCAGAAATTCTCATCTCAGCTAGGCCCAGTTAAGGAGTTGTTCTGGTTTGCATTATGGAATTACAGTATGTTCTCTAATGGCTTGGCACTGGAGGCTGGATCTTAGCTCTCCTTCCCTGGTGTTTGAGATCAAGGGGACGAGGCAACACTGAGCTTAAATATGACCAGCTGCTGCACCTTTATTCCTTTTTCTTCCAGGGATGTGGCTTTGCAATCAAGTGGAAATTCACAAAACTCATTCTAATTAGTCTAAAATGTACTCAAAGTAGGATAGGAATAAATGTCAAATTTAGGGTGGGCTTGGCATAGTCCCCTCGCTTCCTTATAATTAATGTAGGGCACAGTGAATGAGGAGGTTTGCTTTATCAAATCTCTACGCTGGTCAAAATTGTCAGTGTACATGGTGTTTTGGGGGGCTAGGGAGGGAGCAACGACTCTACTTTTTGCTGCCATAATCCTATCTGGGGGAAAAGTAGCAGGATATGGAAGACGTGTGGATACCAGACAGAGTGCATGCCACTTCCCTGTTGCAAA
The DNA here is from genome assembly GCF_001527695.2 of Protobothrops mucrosquamatus. Taxonomy (NCBI): domain Eukaryota; kingdom Metazoa; phylum Chordata; class Lepidosauria; order Squamata; family Viperidae; genus Protobothrops; species Protobothrops mucrosquamatus. The sequence goes on along the minus strand of NW_015387735.1, from coordinate 164,291 downwards.
TCCTCCTCCCCTATTGCATATTCCATTGTTCTTTTACAAGGCCTGGCTCTGATCTTATTCCCAGTCACGTATCTGCTGTTCAACATCTAATTTTGCTGCTCACTGTCTTTTAAGAAGACTAAGATAAATCGAAGAAAGATAAATCTACACCAGCTGTTAGCCAACATCACTAAAATGAATACCCGTTCATTCTCAGATTGAGAATGCCTTTCTGTATCAGAAGCTGGGAATAAACTATAGGACTCTCATGATCATCATGTCCTATCTAGGTTTTCCAGTGGTCCTCGAGTGGCAAGTGTTGAAGATGGAAACAGGGCTAGATGAATCCTTAACTGACAACAGTTCTTGTTTTCGTGCATAACAAGTGGCCATTTGAGCTGCTGAAGATATTCTTGTTAAGTGGTCACATCACTGTAAAATCTTCAACCTGACTCCAATCCTAAAAGTCATGCGTATCTAGCAAAAGCTCCAGCAATGGTTCCATCTTATTAACTGAGGAAGAGAATGACCTTGCCAATTTGATATTCTTCTAGTCAAAGCTTCAGGTCCAGGCATCTGAGAAAGTGCATGTGATGACTCCATTATTACTAAAATGTGCTGCTTGATCTTTTTTTAAAAAACTCTACCTTGAATAAGTAATTCAAGGTGATGAATATACATAATATGTCCTCCTCTTCCTCCTCCTCCTCCTCCTCCTCCTCTTTAAGCTGCATTCAGAGTAGAAGTGTCCTGAAAGTGAGCCCAGGTCCAGTTGACTACATGAATGGTGCTATGGCTTTGTTGGCAGCAATATGGCCACGGTTCTTCTGGGGTATTTTTCAACTTCTTAGTCTATGCAGCTCTGGAATTCCCTGGTGGCCTTCCATTGAAGTACTAACCAGAACTAACTATGTTTAGCTTCTACGTTCAGTCAAAGTTGGCCAGGTGCTGCTACTGCTGAGACAAAAGTACTGTATTATGTTTTCATTGTAATGGAGAATATTGACAGAACTGAAAGAAAGTGCAACTAGTTTGCATATGTATATGAAAGGCCGGGGTTGCCAACCTTAGCAACTTTAAGACTTGTGGACTTCAAGTCCCGGAATTCCTCAGCATGGTTGGCTAGGAATTCTGGGAGTTGAAATGCACAAGTCTTAAAGTTGCCAAGGTTGGAGACTCCTGAAATGCAGGGGTAGGATGGAACCTTATTCTCCATGTCAGGCAGTAGTATTCTTTGAGTGGCCCTGTTGAAACTTGTGGTATTTATATGATAGGATTTGATAATTAATGGAATGAGGTCAGTGGTGGGATTCAGCCAGTTCACACCAGTTCAGTAGAACCGGTAGCTAATTTTTTGTTGCCCAGGCCCAGAATGGACTTCTGGAAGCGGCATCCACACAGAGAACCAGTTGTTCACATATTTGAATCCCACCACTGAATGAGATACTTCATATTGTGGAAGCAGAACTCTCTGCCTCCCTGAGGTATGGGATTAACACACTTCTTGGTATGATGCTTTGTACCTCACCTCTTCCCATGGCTTTGCTTAGCTGGAAACAAACTTCTGCTTGGCTCAGAAGCCTGTTCCTTCAGCAAAGTAAAGCAATGCATTCAAAATTGCTGATTGGAGGTTGTGATTCACATGACCTGTTGTCAAGACAAAAGAATTGTGGAAGAATTGCACTATTCTCTTATATAATGTGTGATGCACTAAAGTTAGCCTTTATGTGGGATCTTCCACAGCTTACTTTTCATTTGTAAGTAAAAGTATTCACATGATATGAGGAATCTCCACAAAGTTTCTAATTTTGTTGTTAGTTGCAAAGTTGTGTCCAACCCATCATGACCCTATGGACAACGTTCCTCCAGGCCTTCCTGTACCATCTTCTGGAGTCCATTTAAACTAATGCCTACTGCTTCAGTGACTCCATCCAGCCACCTCATTCTCTGTCGTCCCCTTCTTCTATTGCCCTCAATCTTTCCCAGTATTAGGCTCTTCTCCAGTGAGTCCTTCCTTCTCATTAGGTGGCCAATGTACTTAAGTTTCAACTTCAGGATCTGGCCTTCTAAGCAGTCAGGGTTGATCTCCTCTAGGACTGACTGGTTTGATCGCCTTGCAGTCCAGGGGACTTGCAGGAGTCTTCTCCAGCACCATAGTTCAAAGGCCTCAATTCTTTTGCTCTCAGCCTTTCTTATGGTCCAACTTTCACAGCCATACATTGCAACTGGGAAAACCATGGCCTTGACTATATGTACTTTTGTTGGCAGGGTGATGTTTCTGCTTTTTAGTATGCTGTCTCAATTTGCCATAGCTTTCCTCCCCAGGAGCAAGCGTCTTTTAATTTCTTGGCTGCAGTCCTCATCTATGGTGATCTTGGAGCCCAGGAAGATAAAATCTGTCACTACCTCCATTTCTTCCCCCATCTATTTGCCAGGAATTGAGAGGGCCAGATGCCATAATCTTGGTTTTCTTAATGTTGAGTTTCAAGCCAACTTTTGCACTCTCCTTCTTCACCCGTATCAAGAGGCTCTTTAGTTCCTCTTCACTTTCTGCCATTAGAGTGGTACTAGAGTGGTATCATCTGCATATTTCTAATTTTACAGCTGGATTTTTTTTAAAAAAAGAAAATTTCTAAAACACAGAAGGTTCCTTGCAAAATACCATGGAGACGTTAATCTGTGAAGAGTTTAAGTCAGCACAGGCAGAGAAGCTGCCTGAAGAGATACAGCTGTAATATTCTTTAAGTTCTCCAAAATAGGTATTGTATCTTGGAAGTGAAGTGAAAAGACAAAAAGCTTACAATGACCACAAGTGAAAGTGATTTGTGTTGAGCTGATCCATCTGCTTTGGTCTTTGCATCTATCTCTTTGTTTGCATTTCATAGAAATAGATCAGGAATGTAATTCTGGAAGATGCATTAGTGAAAAGGATCCAGTATGGCTTAAACAGGAATCTCTTTATTGGAAGCACCCACCCTGCAGAGGGATGGCTTAGAGGTTTACCATTAATCTTATTGACTCATTGGCCCAAAGTATCTAATGGGGTTAGCCATCTCCTAGTATAGATATAGGTTATTTGATATTCTGCAGCTGCAACAATATTCTGGCTCCTGTAAACACACTCAGCATGCCCAATGTTCTGAAATCATCGGGCAGAGATAGCAGCAGAGGGCAGAGTGTCAGGACAAGGCTGAAAGAGGAACAGAGAGATATATAGATCACATGTCTTTTCGGAAAAAGGAAAGAACCAAAGCATTCCTGCAACAATAGCTGAGCTAGGAAGAGAATAGAGGCTAAAAGGAAGGGTAAGAAAAGAAATGCTGTTCTTTCCTTTCAAAAGGCCATAGATCAGGAGATCCCAACTTTCGTGAACTGATGAGCACATCTGTATTTGGGTGAACATGGTGGAATATTGGAAAATGTCTTTTTGGGGAGGGGACATACCTATGCAAACAATGGTTGTGTTGAGGGACACAATACACTACAAATCCCAAAGGTGCTTTTTCACGAGGCAACTGGACTTTCTTGTTTTTCTTTGAAGATGTTTTGCTTGCTCAGAGCTGAAGAAGCTTCTTGAATGAGAAGCGAAACGTCTTCAAAGAGAAAACAAGAAAGTCCAGTTGCCTTGTGAAAAAGCACCTTTGGGATAACTATGATCTGGATGACTGAGAATCTCCATAGGCAATAAACTACAAAGCACTGATTTACCAGAATATCCATCAGGCTTTTGTCTGGTCCATCAGCAGAAATTCTTGCTATCTCTCTTTCACTCCACCTTTTTCTATATAGGAAGATGCACTTCCAAATAAAATGTTTGATTGCAACCACCCATCATTGTTACGAGGGCAATTCAGAAATAAACCTGCATTTGGTTATCAATGACACACATTCGCAGATACAGAACTTTTATTATACACATTAGAAAACTACATTACATTACTTATTGACATAATCACCATTCAAATTGAGGCACTTGTCATAACGTCTTACAAGGTTTGAAATTCCTTAGTAGTAGTCACTCGGCATCAAATCCGGGCTATAGGGGTGGGGGTGATCAAAAACATCCCAATGGAACTGCTTCAAAAGTTCTTGGGTGCGTCTAGTGGTATGCGGGCGAGCATTATCGTGAACCAACACCACAACGGAAGTGGTGCCATAGAAAATCCCGCCAAAGATGCCAAAGGAGTACTTCTAGTGAAGTTCATGGAGTGTGGTTCAACCATCAACTCAGACATGTACTGTGAAACGTTATGAAAACTCAGACGAGCCATCCATAACAAGCATCGGGGCATGCTGACTTCCGGTGTGGTGTTGGTTCACGATAATGCTCGCCCGCACACCACTAGATGCACCCAAGAACTTTTGAAGCATTTCCGTTGGGATGTTTTTGATCACCCCCCTCATAGCCCAGATTTGGTGAGTGTCTGTCAGTGATAGAGGTTTATTTCTGAATTGCCCTCGTATCTTCTGAATTGCCCTCGTATGGGAAGCCCATTTGGGGCTCAGAGATATTTTTGGAATGAAATGACGCTGAGGACTAATGTTCACAGCAAGCTAGCTGTCCTTATTTACAAATTAATAACCACAAAAGACAGGTGGAGCCAGGTTTCTGAAAACTACTAAGATCCATCAGTTGGCAACCCTGGATAGCAAGCTGAGAATCACAGTTATAGATGATCCTAATGAAGGTTACTGAAGAGCAGGGGTGTCAAACTGGCAGCCCACGTGCCGGATGCGTCACACACAGGCCACGCCCACCCTAGCTCCTCAAAGGCAAAAAAAATCTCATGATACGTCATATGACGTGATCGGGTTTGACATCCATGCTGAAGAGTAACTGAATCTTTTTCTTTTTCTTTTTCTTTTGGGTTATCCAAGAAAAAAAAATCCATTCTGACCTGGCTCCTGCTAGTATCTTTGTTGCATTATTTACTCCTAAAGGACAACTGTTTCATTTGGTTGCACTTGACAATTGACAGAGCAATTGACAAAGGCCTGAGGCATACAGGTAGTCTTTACCTGAGGCTGCAAATTAAGGCATCCATGTGACTGAAAATAATTTTCTGGCCTTTTCCCCAGTGGTCAAGCAAATGCTGCAGTTGCCAGAAACCAGCAAAAAGCACCACAAATTGCTGTCATATGACCTCAGAACACTATGACCAGTCCTAAAGCTGAACCACTCAACACGTAGTCATGTGACCCTGGGGAGGGTGGCAGCGAATTATTTACAATGGCTGGGGTGCATTACAGACCATACAGTACCCATTCTGTGGCTATTATAACTTTGAATAGTCATAAAACTACTGGTCATTAAGCAAGGACTTTAGATTACAGAGCTAACAATGTATCAAAAAGGATCATTCTGTTCAGTCTTGAACTTGGCACCCTTTAGACTAGGGGTGCAAAATTCCCTCGTCATTATAGGTTTGGGTCATACAAATTGGGAAATCTTCCAATGCATCTGAAGGCACCAAATTAAGGGAGATCAGACTGTGTAACATTTTGTTGTGAGGCTTTTTATGTTATATTTTCTCATTTTGCTCTAAGATAAAGCACTGTTCAAACTTTGCACCGCAAAAGCGTTTGTGCATTTGGATCCTTGTTTTGTGCAAGAAACATCCCTGTGCTTCTTTTCAGAATTCTGGATTTTATAGGTGAACCAGAGGAGAAAATTTTTTGTCTGGGGCAGGCAAGAAACTGAAACCTGGATAGATTATGGATTTTCTAACACAATGTGATGGCAGCTGCTGAGAAATGATTGCTCAAGGATCAGAGCAATACAGCCAGGTTTTTATTGGAGATTCAAAATTTATCAGATTTTAAATTTATAGGTCTATAATCCATGTTTCAGCTTTGCCAGGGTTTCTTAAACTGGGGTCCATGAGTAGATTTCAGATTCCATGAACTTGAATGGAGAAATAAATTACTTTATTACCCAACTTTAACTGAAATTTAACTCTTCCTTTAATGTTTGTAGACAACAAATTATGGTCTCTAGACTCCTGGATTATTTGTTCACATCAATAAATCTCACTATCTGAAATTATTGTGCCCTTAAAAAGAATATTGTCTTGTCATTGATTTAACAGATTAATAAATATATAGATCAATGTTGCATTTTAAAAATATTTAAAAATATTTTAATAACTGTATTGGAGCTTCATTTGTTTCTGTTCTGTTTGCTCTAGTCTACTTGAAATACATTTTTCTGAGGAGTCTGTAGGTTTCACCAGATGTTCAAGGAGTTCATGGCCAAAAAGAGATTAAGAACTCTTGAAGTCTGTTATCAAAGTAAAGCTTAGAATTTAGGATAAATTTTATGTATTTATTTATTACCTTATAACCTCTTATCCTCAAATTTTTGCAACAAGACTAAAATATGTAGGGCTTTGGATGAGTAATGTTTTGTGATGAGAATTTTGTGTAATCCAATATCTTCATGTTTTATTATATTTGATATCAAGCTTTGAAAAGCCCTAGTCTCTTTAATATCAGAGAATTCGTATCCCTGTGTTATTTCTATGTATTTTTGGTTTTTGGTTATGGCTGCCATCTCAGTTTTCCTGTCCTTCCCCTATGGATGTCTCCAGGAGGAACTAATTGTACCTATTTATTTATTTTTCCAATTTATATGGCTGCCCATCTCACATGAAGTGACTCTGGGTGACATACGATAGAACTAGGAATTAAAACATTTTACGAACTCATTAAATATGATAAAAATAAATCAACAAGAGAGAAAAGATGTTACAAATACAACCAATGTGCAGGCTCCCTACTACCAGGGGATCCACAGAATTGCTTAAAATTATGTTTTAAGGGCTTTCTAGAAGGCAATAAGGGTTTGGGCCAACCTCCATCTTAGAGGGGTGATGTTCCAGAGGGCAGGTACTACAATGGAAAAGGCTAACCTTCTGGCTTCTGTCAGATGTAACTCTTGCTGATGGGATTTCCAGAATACCTCTCCTAATAGCATGGGTAGATGTAATAGAGGAGAGGGGGTCCATCAGATAACCTGGCCTTATGCCACATAGCCCTCTAAAGGTCAAAAACAGCACCTTGAATTAGATCTGGAAACAAACTGGCAACGAACATAGTTCACAGAGCACATGTGTAATGTACACCCAACTGGAACACACATAACTCCTTGGGTCACTGCATTTTGTACAAGTTGAAACTTCCAGATATTCTTCAAGGGGAGCCCCATGTGGAGTGCATTACAGTAGTCCATTCAGGAGATGACCAGGGCATGAGTAACTATGAGCAGAGCTTCATAATCTGGGAATGGCTGCAACCGGTGTACAATACAAGTTCTGCAAAGGCTGTCCTGGCCACGACCGCCACCTTGCCAGAAAGACCTCCATATTAGACACAGGGTCTGTTTGGGGCAGAGCTACCTCAGCCAGAACCAAAGATGGTAAAGTCCTGGCTTTGGTAGGCCCTAAAACCCAAAGCCAGTCAGTCAGTTGAAACCTACAGGCTCCAAGCACCAGTACAGGACATCCATAGAATCCCTTAATTCATCAGGGGTGGAGAGATATAGCTCAGTATCATCAGCCTACTGATGACACCTTATCCCATAGTGGCAGATGAACTTCTCCAACCTATTCATATAATATACTTAACCCTCGGTCAAGTTTCTTTATTAATGGTTCTGGTAGCCCACACCTATATTAAAGAGATTTTTAAAAAACCACTATATGGAATATGCAGAGTTCCATCCAGTTTCTCCAGGAAGTGTGTCGTGTCTCCTGGCCAAAGGAGTACTGGCAAAACTTCATGACATCTTGAGCCCCTTTTTCCCACTGGTCAGACAAACAGCAGTGGTATGGCTTGACCACTGCAGCCAATCTGAGCTTGGCAATAGAGTTATGAGCTGTCAGGATTGGCAGTGAGATTGGTAACAGAGAAGCTTTCTTTTTCAGGCTCTCTTTCTCTCCAGATTTTTTTTTTGGGGGGGGGACTAGGTATGCAAGAAGAGCCATTTGATTGGGCTTAGGTATTACCACAATGCTTCTGGCTACATATAGTTGGTTTATTCATGTACACAACGGATTCTGTTTAGGGCTTTATCTATTCTTCTGGAACTTAGATGAATTTGTCCAACTTTGGTGTTCCTTCAATATATTGAATTCCTGGTCAGCTTAGTTAAATGAGTTGTGGGTGTAAGAACAGGTTGTATATTAATACAGTAATATAAAAACCAGAACCCACGTGACTGCATATACCAAAGTATTTGGAAATTTCCATTGAAAGAAGTTATGAGCTATCTTAATTCAAAGAGGCAACGTTTTAGAAATCTTCACCCAAAGAAAGGATTCTGGTATTGTACTTTATTCTGAAGATGCTTGAAAAGTTAGGATGAATTTCTCTAGACTAGTGTTTCTCATCCTTGGCAACTTTAAGCTGTATGGACTTCACCTCCTAGAATTTCCCAGCCAGCTTGTTGCTACGGTTGAGCTGCTCTAGAGACTGTTTTAAAGCTTACCTTACTAATGGAGGTGACAGAGGTATTACTGCTGAGTACTGGACACCTTCCAGTCATTCTGAAGCAGGATGTTATTTAGTTTGCTCCAGTTTGTTGCACACACCACAGTTATGCCAAATACTCTCTCTTTTCTTGTTCTGGAGAAGCAGTCCTACCCATGCAGAGGGAGAGAAACATCTTGACCATATCTGATAGGGATAGCACTTTGTGAAGGGCATTGATGATGTTATGAGTTTGGGTAATGAAACGTCTGCAGGAAAACAAACAAACTCAGAGAGCACCAAGGACCCCTCATTTCAACTCTGAGCTACAAATACTCTCCTTTATTGATACAACTTTGTATGCTCATATAAAGCTGCAACCTTGTCTTGACCATGGATTGCATTTTCCAGACTGACAACTGGTCCAGACAGAGTAGGAAAAAATATATCGTGTATAGTTATATCTTAGCTATAATTACTGTATATTGCAAATCCCAGGATTTAAGCAGCCAGTGAAAATTTAACCTCTATATTAAAGTTTTCTTGATTCCTTTCTAATTTATCTCTGTAACTGATGCAAGAACATCCTTATCCTTCCCTGGCCCTCCCCTGTTGGAAAATTATTGGCCAATCTCTTATCTTCTTGTTTTAGAGAAGGTTGTAGAAAAGTGGTTGAATGATACCTACAAAGGATCTTGGAGGAAATGGATTATCTATTTCAGCTTGGTTTCAGGCCCAGGTATGATACAGAGAAAATATTGGTCATGCTAGTTGATGACCTTTGTTGGAAATGGAATAGGGGTAGTGCATCTATCTTACTGCTCCTTGATCTCTCAGCAGCTTGTGATGCTGTCAACCAGGGTATCCCTGTGGGATGGTTGCTGGACTTGGGGAATGGGAAGCACAATACCCCAGTGGTTCACCTCTTTTCTCAGCAGTCAGTTCCAATCATTGTTGATGGTGGGAGAGACTGCATCCATGGGTCTCACATGGGGGGGAGGGTTTCAAGGCTTGATGCTGTCCCCACTTATGTTCAACATCTACATGAAACCACTGGGTGAGGTTATCCACCAGTTTGGTTTGTGGTATCATCAATATGCAGATGATACCTAGCTCTATATCTCATCCCTGAGTGGCACAGGTGAACGTCAAGTATCAAATATATCCAGTATCTGGAGGCTGTTCGGATGGGGCAGAATAAAGTTTGGCTAAATCCTAACTATAGACTGACTGGCTGTGACTACTTGGGCATCCTGGATTGGGGATATCACCATCTTTAGTCTTGAATGGGGCTGCACTCCCTCATTCAAGACTGGTGTAAATGGGGGTCCTTCTGGACTTGCAGCTGGGTGGCAGCTGTGGCTAGGAGCACCTTTGCACAGGTTCATTTTGTGTGCCAGTTGCATCCTTCCCTCAACTGGGAGGCCCTTCAGACAGTCACTCACACCCAGGTTACCTCCCAATTGGATTATTGCAATGCACTCTACATGGGTCTTGCGCTTGAAGACCAGTTGGAAGCTACAGCTGGTTCAAAATTCAGCAGCACAAGCAGTAACTGGCGCTTCTCACTACGTCCATGTGTCACCATTGCTACAAGAGCTGCATTGGCTGCCAAGTTGGCTTCTGAATGCAATTTCAAGGTACTAGTCCTTACCTATAAAGCTCGTATGGCCTAAGGGATTGCTTATCCAGTCATTTCTGCCCTCCTATATGGGCAGAAAGTGGTTGTGCTTAGGGTCCCCTCTATGCACACTTACATGACAATTTAGTTCAACAGGACTCTGAGCACAAAACTATTACATCAACCCAGTTCTAAATAAAAGTGTGACTTAAGTATGGTAGTAAATAGCTCTTCACAAGCAAAATCTTTAAAACAATGTCGAATGCTTTGACTCGTATGGTATATTGCAGCATTATTAAAAATGGGAAGGGGCGGTTAAAGAAGGGAGAAAAAAATCTCTCTATTTATACACTCAACTTTCACATTCAAGAGGGATATGAAGCCATTTCTCTTAATGTCTTCAGTGCTCTAAGTAAAACAACCAGGACCACATTTTCCAATCATTTATTATCAGAAAATTCCATCCATCTCAAAAAGAAATCTTTATATGGAAGACTCTTTTCTAGTCATCCTTACCTTCTAATATGACTGCATTTCTTAAGAGTTTCCATTCAATGTTGGTTAAATTATATTAATTTGAGCAGATTCCTGAATTGGTGATATCAAGATGATGTAAAAGGATCAGTCTTATTTGAATGTTCAGTAATTTATGGCACCACATAAATTGAAAAGTCTGTCTTATTGGTAAAATTGTGATTCACTGTGTCTTTTAATCTTGGCTGAACTAATACAACCTTTTTAAAAATGTGTTCTAGTTAGTACCTATGTTGATACTTCCTATTTTGAAGGTCTAAGATGAAAAACCATTATTGAATTGCTGCCTAATTTAGAGAACAGCCCTAATCCCTGAAGAAGGACATGAGCCAGGTTGGTCTAGTACTAGGATAGGCAACCTTGGCTCTTTTATGACTGGCTCAGGAATTCTGGGAGTTGAAGTCCATGAGTCATAAAAGAGCCAAGGTTGCCTACCCCTGGTCTAGTGGTTAAGGTACTGGCCCAGAAATCAGGAGACTGTGAGTTCTAGTCTTGCCTTAGGCATGAAAGCTGGCTGGGTGACTTTAGGCCAGTCACTCTCTTTCAGCCCAATCCAACTCACAGGGTTGTTGTTGTGGGGAAAATAGGAGGAGGAAGATGTATTGTTTGTTTGCCACCTTGAGTTAAGTAAGTACTTATAAAACAATAAAGGTGGGATCAAAATCTAACAAATGATTAAGCATCTTGATCACTTTCTGCGAGACTTAATTGATGCATGGGATGTTTGTAAATGTTGGTAGTGATGACGACTATGCATACTATCCCATGGCCACCATAGCTAAATAGATGAAGATCTCATTCCAGATATGAAAGTGGGGCTTTTCTGAAAATATCTCCTTTTTTGAAATAAATTTTAAAGTAATTTCTCTTTCCTACGTATGAATGAGAAACTGAGAGAGGAAAAAATACGGGAATATTTTTCTGCATGGCACTAATTTATACTGGCTTTTCCTCAAAAATCTCCTTGCCTCTCTCCCTTCCAAATACACAAAGCAGCTTGCATTGCCTATCAGGTCTCTTGCCTGGCATCAGCTGACCATTATCAAAAGCATGACAGGAACCAATCTTCAATTATTCATACCCTATTTTGGGAGAAATGGATCTCTGTGAACAGCCTAAATAAACAGATGGGCTTTGAATTGCTAATCGGGAGTCATTAACTTTGTTCTCTCCACTCCTTTCATTTTCCTTTCTGTTCCCCCAACCTTTTGCTGAGCTTTTGTTTTGTCTGACACAATCATTTGTTTCTGGTGATAGACTGGATTAAATTAATTGAGGCTTAGAACAATATACATTTCCTCTTGCAGCTACTTTCTTCGCCAAAACGATCTTATCTGTCTCATTAGCTTGACAACTTCTACTTCCACAAAGGACTTTTTACAGCTGATATTATACGTCTATTTTGTTTAGCTTTTTTTTAAAAAAGAGAAACAAACACCAAGTAATTACGAAAAAGCAATTTATATTTATATTATTTCATTTATTTGGATCTTCCTGTTGGAGCTCTGTGGGTCTGTATTTGTATGCATGCCTTCTATGTGTAATAAAGAAGCAGAAAAATCATTGCCAGTACAGAATAACAGAATGCCGGTGTTTTATTACATAACTTAGTTATTTCACTATATTTTAGAATAGAATAAAGCTGGAAGGGACCTTGGAGGTTTTCTAGTCCAGCCCCTTGCTGAAGCAGGAAAACCTATACCCTCTCAGACAAATGACTGTCCAGTCTCTTCTTAAAAATCTCCAGTGATGGAGCACCCACTATTTCTGGGGACAAGCTATTCCACTCGTTAATTGTCCTCACTGTTAGGAAGTTTCTCCTTAATTCCTGGTTGCTTCTCTCTTTGTTTAGTTTCCAGCCATTGTTTCTTGTCCTGTCCTCTGGTGCTTTGGAGAATAGTTTGATGCCCTTTTATTTGTGGCAGCCCCTCAAATACGGGAATACCGCTATCATGTTACCCTTGTTTCTTCTTTTCTTTAGACTAGCCAAACCCAAGTCCTGCAGCCGTCCTTCATATGTTTTTAGTCTCCAGGCCTTTGATCATTTTAGTTGCTCTTCTCTGAACTTTTTTTTTCAAAGTCTCAACATCTTTTTTGTAGTATTTCTAGGTCCTTGCTTGCAAAAGGATGCTATGTGAAATTTGTGCACCACATGCTATTTTTGTGGTAAGAACTGACTCCTAAGATTATCTAAAACACATATTGTAACTTGTTTCCAATAGCTTTCAGCCAAATAGTTCTGAGAAATCTGCCACAGCAGCTGGCTATTCATCTTACTTGCATGCACAATCTAGTGTTCCCTTAAGAATGCGCTGGACCAGACTAAACAATAATCCCTTTAGATCTGCATTCTGGATCCAAGATGAGCCATGAAAACTTTCTGCACCAACTTTTGGGATTCAGAAATGCTGTATACTGAAATCTCACAATAACTTATTGGAGATTAACCTTGCTAAAGCTGTTAATAAGCAGTTGCTTCCTTACCTTCTATGAATTTGCCATTTTTCCCCAATCTGATGTCCTCTAGATATGTTGATTACAAACCCCAGATTCAACACATTTGGAGGCACCAAATTAAGAAAGGTGAGTTAAGCCTTTGTAAAGCCGTCACCTCAATTTATGAGTATAAAAGTAAAGTCTGCAAGAAGAATTCATGGTTGAGATGTGCTTGAATATTAGTGGAATTGAATATTAGTAGAATTGAAGAATTCATAGTGGGAAGTACTTCCATCTTTTATCTATCCCAGATCTACACCCCACTAATTTCTTTACATGGCCAAAGATTTGCAGTCTAACAGAAGAAGAAAATCTTTTCCCTTATTTTTCCCTTACCAGGCATGATTTAATATAGGTACTGTATGTCATGGTGTACTATCAATCATTCATTCATCTTTTTTATATGACGTGTATTTGCAAACATTTTATTTCTCAGAGAATAAGAATTGCAAACAGACAAAGAGGTATTGTTTACATAGCTAATGCATATTAAAAGATCTGTTTTTCATGTATTCTTCAGAGGTGATGACCATCAACACCACATATGATTGTAGGCTTTATAAATCATGTTTATATTATGGAGGAAGTATATCCCCCCCCCAGATCTAGAAATCTGTTTTAATTTTGATGAAATAATTCTTCAGTTTGGTGGGCAGAACCTTTATTTTACCTATACTAGCAGTTCAGTCCATTCCCCCCAGTAATAGATGAGCACATAAAAAAATAAAGTATATAAATATAAAAACCAGATTTTTAGAAAGTATCTGCCCTATATATTTAAATATCACCTTCCCTAAAATAGTTTCCTTAGGTTACTTTGGACTACAACTTTCATTATCTCAATTAGCATATCTAAAAAGGGAAAGTTTATTTAACATAGCAGCTTTACTTTATGTAAAATTATCCTTCATGAACTTTGGATGAAAGTTAGTGAATTAAATAGCTCTACATAATCTCTCCATTTATTAGCCTGTAGACCATGGGTGTCCAAATGTTTGGCTTGCCTGGGCCACATTGAGTGAAAAACAATTTTCTTGGTCACATATAAAACATATGATTAGTGTATATAAATATTGCTAAAATCATATAATAATGTTCATAATAATATTAAAAGCTTAAGATCTTGTGAGGGCCGCTTTACAAGCTGTCCAGGGCTATATGTGGCCCATAGGTTGGACATACCTGCTATAGGCAAAGGACAATAACGGATAACAGAATAACAGAATTGGAAGTGACCTTGGAGGTCTTCTAGTCCATCGCCCTGTTCAAGCAGGAGATCCTATACCATTTCAAACAAGTGGCTGTCCTGTCTCTTCTTAAAATCCTCCAGTAATAGAACACCCACAATTTCTGAAGGCACGTTGTTCCACTGGTTGATTGTTCTTACTGTCAGGAAATTTCTCCTTAGTTCTAGGTTATTGTTCTCTTTGTTCAAATTGGATTGAATCCATCTTTAACAATTGTAGAGCAATAAGAGAAGTCAACTGAACTTTCAATCCACCCAAATTCTTTCCAGAGTGGCCCTTTATTCCCTCCCATTTTGAGACAGTCAATAGTGGAAAACCAAGCCATGGTAACCAAGCCATAGTAATATCCATGTTGATAGATATTTTAACCTAGCTAGGCAACAGCACTGAATGGATCTGATCTCAGAAAAGCTAAACAAGTTCAAATCTGTTTAGATAGGAGACCAGAAAATATCCCTAAAGAAGAAAATGAGTAACCATTTCCATACTGCTGCCAAGAAATCATCTTCAATGCATCCATGAAGTCACCTAGGGTTGAGCTCAATTTGAAGGAGTCTTTACCCCCACTTTAATCTAAAACATCACGCAAAAATTGGCATGTTGCTAACACCTTTGATTACATCATCTACCAAGACAGAACCTCACATCATGTGTCAACCACAGCTGAGAGGGCCTCCTGTTTCATGTGCCCAGATCTGAAAAGATTTTTAATTTGGCATTAAATGCTCTCTTTCACCTTGAGTAACATTTATTCACTATAAACAAACATGAAATATTTTAAAATAAAAATCAAAGGCAAGAGGGCTTTTAAAAATCCAGATAAAATAACTGTAAATTGGCTGCTTGCTAAGCAAAACCATCCTCACAAAGGTAACTATAAAGTTTGTTTCTTGTGTCATCCAAGCAATTACATCTGAATAGTTTTCCAGTGACCTGAAAAAAAATAAAATAAAAAGGAGTTCTTTGTTAATAATTTGTTCACAGTAAATGGAATGTCATGATAATCTTCATACAGATAAGGATTATGCTTATGAAAGCCAACTTCCCGTTGGAGGTTTACATTCTACAAACATTCTGGAATGGAATTAGATTTCATACAAGAACAGATACAATGTAGTGATTTAGATTGCACTTCAACTCATGAAATGATGGATCTTCAATATTAATAAATTAGCATAAATGATTATTTATTTATTTATTCATCAACTTTCTATGGCCATCCATTTGGCAAACAAATGACTGCGGGCAGCATACAATAAGGCTAAAAAGCAATGTTTTTAAATAAAGTCATTAAAGTAAAGCTGCCTTTTGCAATTGATGGTGATTTTATCTACACCAATGGCATTATTAGTACCATAATAGTATCATTGGTTACCCATTCAGCCCAGTATTTAGACTGGATTTGACATTTTTATCCACCTATCAAGTCCTTCTCAAGGACTTGGGACTGGCAGATGTTGTTGTTTAATAATATTAAAGGTATTGTTGCAGGATGTAAGATTTTCCAAGTAAAGTGTCTTTTGTACTTGACTGATGGTGATTTTGTCAATGCCAATGGTGTTCAAATGGTGTTGATGTTTTGGGATTGCTCCCAAGACACTTATTAGTATTGTTGTTATCTTTGCTTTCTTTTGCTACAGCCATTCTACTTTTATTTGCAGGTCTTTATATTTTGTGATTTTCTCCAGCTCTTTCTTTTCTATTTGCTATTTCTAGATACTGCAATGTCTACTATCCAGACTTTTTTGTCTTTCTTATCAATAGTTGTTAAATCTGGAGTGCAGTGTGACAGGTGCTTGTCTATTTAAAGTTAAAGAGCACTTTAACTTCATTTTCTATTTGGTTTTTTTTTCTATTTTGTGCTCCTACAGTTCTTTCTTGCAAGCAAGCAACAGATACTTCTTGCAGATCTCCTGCAAATTTTCTGGTTGAAGTCAGACCTGAAGAAGTTTCTTAGATGAGAAGCGAAATGTCTTTAAGGAAAAACAAAGCCCTGTTGCCTTTTGAAGAAACACCTTTGGGACGATCTTCTCAAGAGTTTATAAAGCAGGGAGTAAAATTTCAAGGCTTGAAAGTTCAGGGGGCAGGTGATTATCCACATGTTTTGAGTTATTTTATTATTAGTTCTATCCTACTATGTTCCACAGTCCTAGTGGTTCAAAACATATAGTCAAACAATCAATGGATCGAAAAGATGAGTCAGTAGTGATCCATAAATTGAAGAAAAGTATGCAGAGAGGCAGAATTAGGTACTGGGGTCAATATTCTTCAATATTTTTGTTAATAAATAGGAAGAAAAGACATCTACAGTAATATATCAATCACACAAAACTGAGCTAAATACAGGTAATCCTCAATTTACAACTGTTCATTTACTGACTGTTCAAAGTTGCAATGGCACTGAAAAAGTGACTTATGACTCTTTTTCACACCCCATGGTCGTGTGAACAACATTTAAATGCTTGGCAACTGATTCATATTTATGACCGTTGCAGTGTCCCAGGGTCATGTGATGACCTTTTGCAACCTTCTGACAAGCAAAGTCAACTGCGTTACCAATTAACAACTCCAGTTATTCAATTAACAACTGTGGCAAGAAAGTTCGTAAAATGGGGCAGAACTCACTTAACAAATGTCTCGCTTAGCTACAGAAAGTTTGGGCTCAGTTGTGGCCATAAGTCGAGAACTACCTGTATCTGAATAAAATTTAAAATAATTGTGGTATATTAGAGATTATAAATTAAAAAGGGATAAATGAAAAGTTCTTAATTTAGCAAGCAGGAATCAAGTACACAGATATAGGGTGGGAGATATCCAGATTCCTCACCCTACTTATGAAAAGGATGATAACAACAACAACAACAACAACAACAACAACAACAACAACAACAATAATAATAATAATAATAATAATAATAATAATAATAATAATAATAATAATAATGTTGGAAGGGACCTTGGAGGTCAAGTCCAACCCCTTTGGATCTGTATGTGGGTCATCTGTATGTGGGTCATATTTTTACCCCGCCCTGAGTCCGCAAGGAGAAGGGCGGGGTAAAAATATAATAAATAAATAAATAAACTGAATGTGGTCAGAAATGCATTGTGGAGGTAAAAAAAAATGCAAATGCAATATTGTCTGATCAAATGATTTTATAATTCTATTTTATGAGGAAGAATTGAGGAAACTGGGTACACTTATCCTTGCAAAGAAACAAAAGATTCTTTAAATAACTGAAGGGCTGATGACCTGGAAGGTTTTAAGAAGAGATTGGAAAGCCATTTGTCTGAAATGGTATAGGGTTTCCTGCCTGAGCAGGGGGTTGAACTAGATGACCTCCAAGGTCCCTTCCAACTGTATTATTATTATTATTATTATTATTATTATTATTATTATTATTATTATTATTATTATTATTATTATCATCATCATCATCATCATTATTATTATTATTATTATTATTACCTGCCATGGTTTGTGAAGGTTCTGCAAGAGGCCTCTGATGCAGATATGAAAAATAGAAACAAATATTTTTAAAATGGCCAAAATTTTAGATGACTGCCAAAACTTAATGTGAAGGATAGCTATTTCATAAGACTTTAGGCAGAACTACTTTAACATTTTTATAAGCAATCATTAATAATTAATAAATTTGTAAGCCATTCAGAGTCGCCTGGAACCATGAGATGGGCAGTAAATAAATTTAATAATAATTTGAGGTCCAACAGAGGCTATCTGAAAGAGGCAAGGATGCTACAGTGCCCTGGACAGTAAGTTGCCTATAAAGGGGTCCTCAAAAGTTTTCAGGAGGTTTCAGAAACGTTCACAATGAGGCACAAAAGTGAATCTCCTCCTGAAAATTGCTGACCAGCACAGCAATAAATAGACTAGGCAACAGAAGAATGTAAATATATTCCAGGCTCAGTATTAAAGTTCAGATGTCTGCAAGATTCCAGGCCACAGGCCACGGGTATTAAAACATCATTAAAACTATTTATAAAAACACATCAGTAATGGTTTTCTTTCATCCAAAATGCAGTTTATAAATTTTGCTTGATCTCTGAGAAAAAGTTTATCCTGCTTTGTTGTAAATGCATTCCAGGGAAGCCAACAGTAGATAATGAAATGAAGTATGATGTTTGCTGCTCATCTCTTTTTTTCTCCATTAAAAACATTAAAACAAAACAAACTATCCAAAGTTTGGAAAAAGTTAAAGTAAACTAGGAGAGTCACTTAAATGAAGCCAACCACTCCCTGTTGAGTTGAAAGCAATTTCAATAATGATTTAATAGTATATTCAGGCAACCTTTAATATATCTATACAATGCATATACAGAATAGAAACCCATTCTCTAGATATTAATTTCAGATTTTCTTAAAATTTACCTATTAGTCTTCTTTACAATATGTATGTGATGGGAGGATACACACGTACACACATGGACATGCATGCACACATACAAACACCCTTATATTGCAAATAGGTATACAGTATTTTTTAAAGGAAAAAAGCTCTGCATAAGTTTGCAGGCGACAAGGCTACCCTTGGGGAAAATCTGCTCTAAATTTTGAGCCTTGGATTACTTGCCTTGGATGTCTACCAGTAAGCTGCCTGAATCAATAGCTTTTAAGATCTTACCAAAGAGTAATTGATTGCTGTGACTGTATCTCCATGACTGAAGAAGCAGTTACATAATAGAGTAGAATAGAGTAGAGTAGAGTAGAGTAGAGTAGAGTAGAGTAGAGTAGAGTAGAGTAGAGTAGAGTAGAAGCTGGAAGGGACCTTGGAGATCTTCTAGTCCAGCCCCCTGCTCAAGCAGAAAAACCTATACCATTTCAGAGAAGTGACTGTCTGGTCTCTTCTTAAAAACCTCCAGTTGATCTAAATAAAATGTCAGCAACAGAGTAAGAACAGAAACTGAGAGGGTCAACCACAGGTTGAGATTTGATTACCCAGGAATCAAGAGGAGGGACAAAAGGAAAGTCTGCTCAACACAGAAAGCCAGTCTGTAAGAAAACATATGATACAATCAGCTCCAGTAGAAATGTAATGGTGGGCAGGACTTTTTTGAGAATGATTGTTCTCCAATTTTAGATTCTCAATGCTTGCAATAAACACATCCTTAATTACAAACTGGCTAGCCAAAGGAAGTTTGCCTCACTCTATTTTAATAATACTTGATTATTTAATAACATGATTTTTGAAGAACGAGATTTTGACTTGTCCAGTCGGAGCATGGGAGATAACAGATCAGAAAAGCAGGTTCTTCTGCATCTGCCTGGAGACTTTGTGTTCACGTGGTTGTCTCGGAGGAGTTTCAGATGTTAGGACCCGTTTTAACTTTTCCTCCAGCTTCTACCACTTAATGTTGCCAAGCAGGGAGTATTCTAGTGTCAGGATGTCTGTAAGGGAGTTGCAACTATCAGCCAAGAATGGTTCTGAGCACTTGAAAACTTCATCTGCCAAATAGGGAGGAAAGATTTCACACATTCTTGAATGCAATATTCTTCCAAGCACCCACATAAAACAAGTTCCCCACATATTAACCTAATGAACACAGCTGAATTCGTTAGAAAAGGTGGCATTTGTAATCTAGTGGGATTTTATACAAATTTAAGAATCCAAATTAAAGCTGGGAACAGAATGGGAATATAAAGAATTTAACACTGCATACTTTTCATTGTTGACTGAAATGCCAGTTATGTCACTGGGAGAAATGTAAGCATAGGATCAATCTTCTTGGAAGCAGAGGAATTATCATACTTTTCTTTTGGATGGATTGGAAGAGACATGGTTTTAATTTTTGAAATGTAATACCAATTGAAAGGAATATTTGTAGTTTGGGGTCCTTGGTTCTGTGAGCTTGGTTAAATAAACTGTTATTCAATGTTTGATTGTTTGTTTGAGCTGATAGTTCCTTCATTAGGGTGTTGTTTACTACTTGATTGTTGGGTTAGTGTTAATCTTGGTGTTAAGCTGATTACTGTTGATTGATGGCAAGGAGGTGTTTTGGTCTTTCGTTTCCTTTTTAGCTTTTTTATTGTCTCTTTTGAATGGTATGTAGATATTATTTATCTCTGTGGGCCTATTGATAGCTGACTTGTCTGAGTGCCAGGCTTCCAGGAAATCTCTGGCATTTTTGGACTTAGCTTGATCAAGGAATCTCACTGTTTCCTAGTGAAATGTAAATTAGACATTTTGATGAATTTTTTTTCTCTTCAAATATCTCTTTAAAATTTTGATAATTTTGTTAAATTGCTGTGGGCTAATCTTTCAAACATCGATTCAAAGTTCTTCACCCCACTCCAAGATAAGTGTATAGCAGATGCCATCCAATAATACCTGAACTTGTGCCAAGTGATCCTGATCTGAATATTATAAATGAAATTACAGCAGCTCTTTCAGCTGAACTGAGACCATTATTTAGGAATAGCATCCTATGGTGAGTTGCTTTCCTTACCATCAGTGAAATGTGATTCTAATGAACGAATAACAGAAGAAAAAGAAGCCAATATTTCAACTGGAAAGGAAGAATGCAGAATGAACAGAAGCAGAAGTTAGCAAGAGAGTGAGGTTTCTACTAAAAAAAAAGAAATTAAGAATGTTAAGCAGTTGATATATGTTGCTGCTTTAAATTGCAGGGTAGTTTCCTGCACATGGGTCTTCTGTGGTTTTTGAATTTGCCTCTACTGAAATTCATCTGAATATTTTTTATTATTGTTCCAGCTTAATCAAAATCTTCCTGAATCTTGTTACTGCCTTCTAAGGTCCATCTAATAGCATAGACCAGCTGATATTCTGTCGTTGACTTTATTAGGATCCCTTGGGAGAGTCTGTCAGATGTTTTGCTGGAGTGAAGATACACAATGTCTACTGCAGTCTACTACTGGTTACTCTATCAAACAGGAAGGTCATGTTAATTTGTCATGAAACTTTCTCAGTGTTGTATCTTTCTTTGCCCAGAGACCACTCTTGTTTGCCAGTTTTTTCCCCCTCACTGATTATTTTACCAGTTGTTTGAACAAGAGTTCCTCCTGTGTAGGAGGCGCTTCAGATCTTTTACATAAAAGCTCTTTGCTTGAGGATTTCTCAAGATAGACACGTCAGGTCTTCTGGATGGAGCTTCCTCACCTTGATCTAGTCTCCCATTCAAAAACTATGGACAGAACCTCCTCATTTCCATCAATTCTTTGGCACATAATTTCTTCTTGCTCATCTATTCTGCACTAAGCCTATGCATAGAAGCTCCCCATAATGTCAGCTTTTTTTTGCCCACAGCTTCCTGATATTTATTACATCTCCTGCACGAAGCCTCTGTATTGCTGATCCATTATTCTGCTCTCTAAATATTCTATACATACAGCTGGTCATAGAAAGAAGGCAATGAATGTCGCAAAAAACATTGTAATCCCTACTCACACAGACACTCACAAATGAACTTTTGATAGAAAAGCATTTCCAAGGTATTCACTTAATGGCTTTGACAACAGCAGGTATATTAAAGACCATGCCAGAAGGAGCCAAGGAAAAGCTATTTGGGACTAAATTATCCCAGCTGTGTCCCTTGGATGAAAGTCAACCATCTTCGGAAACCACATGCATCAAACCCATTGGCTAAATAGTCTTGTAGACAGGACGTCTCGTATTTCCATCCAAAGTGGCTGTGCTCTCTGTTTAAAATAGAAATGCACTTCCACTTGCAGTGTTTACTTAGCCTATTTACAAATAGTCTTTTTTTTTTTTTTGCTTCTGTGAAATGGTGTGCTAAGTTGCTAAAGTTATCTGAGAAGTTTAAGTTCAAAGCATCTCGTTCTTTCTCTCTTTCTTTTCTTTTTTATCCAGGCTTTTTAGAAAAGATCTCCCTGTGCCAGAGGCTTGGAGGGAAAAGGAGGGGAACCTCTTTCCACACATGATCCCCTTTCACGTGTTCTCTGCGTCCTCCTTCTCAGTCTGCAGCGTTTGATAAGATCCTATTCAATTTGCTTTGAGAGCTTTGTGTGAGGCATCCTGTTTACAGTGCAGATGGTAACGGTCCCCAGGCGTTTTGGTGAGCATTGGCAAGCTGCCGGGAACCGGGATGGAACGGGTTGATATATTACAGCTGCACCAAATGTTCGCATATTTCAACAAGGAGGTCAGAAATATGAATTTTCAGAGGGGCCTTTCCTGAAATCCCCCCTGCTGGTCATTCCTTTTAGAGTTACTTTTTGCTGCTCATTAACCTTTCTTATTTTCTTTTTATTTAACAAGCTATATGCCTGCCTTCAAAAACGTTTTTTTCCCTAACTAATGCAGTTAGGGAAAGTATAATGCAGTCCAAATGTAATCAGGTAAGGCTCATCAAAGTCCCGCACCTTTGAAATCATTGACCTTCTCTTATCTTTTTCCTTATCTCCTTCCTGCCTTGGATGAGATTTTACCCTCATCTTTCTGTGTCGGCTCCTCTGTTTTAGATAATACGTCAAAGAGGACCGATGACATGATACAACTGACCAATCTGTCATCCCTTTTGCTTCCTGGCTCCATTTTCCCAGTTCTCATTCTCCATTGTTCTTTCCTTTCTTTGCAGTCTACCTTTCCTAAGAAATTCATTATTTTGCAAGGCTGTCCATTCTGTTTAGGATGGAAGTTTAAGATGGATTGACTCTGAATTCAGGGGTGTTCTTCTACTTGTATGCTGAAAAGAACAAATGGAATTATAGAGAACTCTTTGTTATGCCAGAAAATATGCCACTGCAGGAAAAAAATTCTGTCAGGGTTGTTACACAAAAAGGTGTGCGGACAGGATTATAATAGTTCTTGAGTTCTGCAAGGGCAGTCATGGTTACTCATTAGTAATGTCTGAATGCATCAGTCAGTGTGCAAATTGAATGAACAATTAAACCAACCAACCAATCAACCAATAAATTACAGATTAATGTTTTCCAAACCACATGGTGGCCAGATTTCATTTTGAGATTTGGAGAAGATGATAGCTAAAAGAAAACTTTCAGATGACAATTGACTCTCTGGAAGAAATGTTTCCATTCAAACTGACTAGTGAAGGTTACTCCATGTGTTTCTGTATTCATATATCTTATCAGGAGAAATATGAAATTGGAAGAAAGCAAGTTAAAACTGTAATGTTGTAAAATATACTTCTGGTACAGTGGTTCTTAACCCTTAAGCTGTCTGGAATTCCCTGAGCAGGCTGGGGAATTCTGGGAGTTAAAGCCCAGACATCTTAAAGCTGCCAATGGAGAGAAACACTGCTCTAGAATTTTATGGCTAAATTGCGGGTTGCAGAGGAGAATACTATCACTGTGGTAAGTGCACATGTGAATCTTCTCCATGTAAGATTCTGTAGTGTGTTTTGTAAGACAACATTCCAGTGGAAGACTGGTGTCTTATTCTGGCCAGATGTTTACAGATGCTTACCTGTGCCTGAGGGGGAAAATGTTTGATATAACTGATTGGTTTTCTGTTTCATAATGTGTAAATCATAGAAATGAATGTCATTTTAACAAATGTTACTGCTAACTCTAAATTCAGTACGGGAGTTCCTATGTCACTTGGAGATCACCTAAATTGGAATCCACTTTTTTGTTGTGCTTTTTGAGGGTTTGTATTTTGAAAAGGAAATGTCTGAAATCTGAAGTGCCCCACTTTGACCCTGAAGCAGTTGTTTTAGATTGAAAACTGCTTACGGACAGATGTTTTGAGCTAAAGATACTTTCAGAATGGTCAAAACTAACCATTTTAAACCTCAAAGAACTGTTTTGATTTGAAATTTAGTGTTTTGAGCTCAAAACATTTCAAATGTGAAAGATTTGCATTTTTACAACCTTCCTTGTTTGATATAGCACATCATAATCAGGAAGTTTTGACAGAAAGGCTTACCTTGGAATTTAAGGGTTATTGGGTATTGGTTTCTATCATTTGCCTCTAAGGATTACAGTTACAACTCCATGAGATTTATATAGGAAGCACATGTATGTATATTTTCTGGAGATTCCAAGCTAAAAATAGATACTTACAAGTATCTATTTGATGGAGAAAAGGGACAGTCCAAACTGCAGTGTTCAGAGCAGAACGGTAATTGCTACTAAAATAACACAATCAGAAATGAGAAAAATATATTTTAATTGTTTGGTATTACCAAATTGGAAGTACTACCACCATCTTGGTCTCATGAAAGTATGATCACTACCATCTCAGTACTATGCCCAGGCCTAAAGCCCAGCCAAAAGGAATCTAGTTAATCTGATTCTTCCAGGATTCTCTGAAGCTGCTTGTTGACCACCCTTTCAACATCCTTCCAAGAAAAGGAAATTTGGAGATGGATCAGGAATTATCTAACAGTCAGGTCCAGGAATAGCTCTTGAGAAAGAAATGGATCTTTGCCTTTTTAAGTGCTGGCAGAATCACTCCCTCATTGAAGGACAAATCTCCTAACATCTGGATCCAACCACATGAAACCTTTCAGGAGGCCTCAACTAGCCATGCATAAGTGAGTCCTATAAAAATCCATAAAAAGTGGTTGCATTCACAGCTTCAAGGATCTTTAGCATTCACAGGTTCAAACTGTTCCCTGTACAGCTGTAGTCCAGCACTGAGTGAATCCAAGTAATCGTATCTTATAGATCAGTGTTTCTCAAACTTGACAATTTTAAGGCATGTGGACTTCAACTCCCAGAGTTCCATAGCCAGCAATGCTGGCTGTGGAATTCTGGGAGTTGAAGTCCACATGCCTTAAAATTGTCAAGGTTGAGAAACACTGTTATAGATGCTTTATAAAATCTTCATAGTGCTTTTCAGATGTTCCTGACTGATCCCTTCCAAAGAGGGAATGGTCTACCTTGAACAGGGCCACGAAATGTCAATCTGCAGAAGTAGTAGAAGAGAACTATAAATATTTTGCTGCTCTTAATTCCTTGGGAGGTATTAAGGGCAATTCTACCTTTTTCAGAAACACTTGGTGCTATCATTCCTTGTTGGAACTATAATTGCTTTCTTAGAGAATTCTGTCTTTTTTTATGGCTGTTAATCTTATATAAAGCTTTTACTGTAAGCAAGCTTTCTGGTGTGGATTCTACTGAAACTCTTGAGACTTGCTTTATAGCTTAAATTCCCAGTGTTATCTGTTCCAGTATTACTCATAATTTTATTTAAAAAAATTCTTCTTTATTCGTGGAATGTACAAGGCTCTCCAACTCCCATATTTTATAATCCTGTACATAGGTAAACATGGAAAATAATCCAAACCAAACATATATAATATACAAAGAAAGAAAAGAAATTACAATGATATACAAGCATGTAATTGGGGTTGGGAATAACACTCTTCCAACAGGATGAGTCCAATTACCATCCTGCCCCAATACATGGGGAAAAAGCTTATGGTCTTCACTAGGTTTATATAGTTGTGGAGACCTTAGATCAATTAGATATGTAGTTCCAGTGCTTACAGATGTAGTTTTCTACAATCTCCCTAGGAAATCTGCCTTAGTGAAAATTGTTCAGTAGTGATACTGTCTTGGAAAGAATATCCCAGTTGGTGCAAAATGTACTGTATGCAGTTTCTTACATGCAGTAAAAGTTGCCTTTCATTGAACTTTCCCATCAACCGCTGAGTCACAGCCTCCATCACTGAAATCTACTGATTGCAGTTCATCATTGAGAGTTTTCCAATTTCCAATAGAAGAGAAGAATGTGTAGCTCAGGGCTAAACTGTGGGGCTCTTGGTATTTTCCAATGTGATTATTTGCTTTAAAGATGTTTCATTATCCTACTTGGTAATGCTATATTAAAAGGTGAAAGATTTATACGATCTGAAGAGAAACAAGAATAATGTTATAT
Organism: Protobothrops mucrosquamatus; assembly: GCF_001527695.2. Taxonomy (NCBI): domain Eukaryota; kingdom Metazoa; phylum Chordata; class Lepidosauria; order Squamata; family Viperidae; genus Protobothrops; species Protobothrops mucrosquamatus. Next base: position 138,105 of record NW_015387735.1, on the reverse strand, counting down.
AATTGGGTAATAAAACATCTGCAAGCAAACAACTATACTTGTTACCAAGAACCCCACAGTTTTTCATCTGACACATAGAATAACTTCCTTGCTTTCTGTTAAGTGCAGTTGTTGTAACTTCTAAAATAATTTTAAAAGAAACTTAGCTTTAAACCCAAATTTTCTCTTCTGGTTTTCAAAAGCTTGATGCTTTAAAAAAGACAAGCCCCACATGTATAACTGTGTACCAGCATGGACTACATTCTGTTTCCTACCATTATGTACAACCTCCCATTCCCAGTACAATAATTTTAAGTTTCCACTAATATAAATAATTATGTTTGATTATAGTAGAATGAGCATATGTGATATAATAGAGCAAAACTTGGATTTGGACACAGCAAACCTAATTTCACCCTCTCCCATCTTTTTTGATTTGTAAGAAACAACCTTCTGTGCAAAGAAAATATAAGAATCTCACTATAAATACACCCTGAAGCAGAGGTCCCTTCTCCACTGGCTCCTAGTTAGGGCAAAATATGCTTAGCAACCTTTTTCTTCTGCCATGTCCTCATTATATTGTCTTGATTTGATCCCCTGTCCATACCTGAGACAGACTTGAGTTATCCTTAGGAGTTTTAGTGTTAAAGTATACTTTCCCTCTTGTTCAGATACCATGTTTGCAATATAGACAGTCATCACTGATCATTCTTCGGATGGCATAGTCAGGTGCGATTAGCCTAGCATCTGTTGGTCACTTTAGGCTAGTGAACATTTGTTTATTTTCCTCTGGCTCTCTTTTCCTTTATCTTCTGGTGCAACCTTGGGCATATTTATTCAAACCAAAAATCTCATTGTTTCAAACGACTTAGAAAATTAATTGGGTTTAGTATTGCAGCCAAGAATGCAATCCTGCGCATGTTTACTGAAGTAATAAAATGTATTCCCAGGTCCACATATATAGGACTGCAGCTTAACAGGCTGCCCTCTTATTCTGGAGTGTAACAGAAGAGCATTTATCTACACCAACTCCAGGGCTGAAAAACAAAATTGTAAGTTGTTTAGGGGAGCATGCCAAAAACCTGGAAAGCTTTCTGATTCATTGGATGCTCAACCCCTCCATCTTTTCCCTATCTTCAATTTTTTTATATGTTAGAAAGAAACAGACTCAGAATTTTCCAGGTGCCTTAGAATTGTAGCCTACATGTAGATATAATTCAACGTATAAGTTAACTCTTATTTTACCTACTCTGACTTCCTTCCAAGTTGTTGATCCCAGTGTAGAAGGTGGTTGCTAGGAATGGAGACCAAGGTGCGTAACTTTTTCAGATCTAGGATTGCATTTGTTCTTGAGATGGACACCAGGGGGCCACATTCCCCAATATAGGTGAGGCCCAGGGGAGGGAGGGAAGACTGCAATTAAATTACATTTGATATTTAATTAAAATTATCCCTTTTAATACGATTAATGTGATTCCTCCCTGTGTCCACTAATTATGTCACTTTAAAGTTTTTTGCATCCAAAGCTTCTGGAGGCCAAATTCAGCCTTGGGCTCCCTAGTGGTATACACATCTCTTATGATGGAAAACATAGTTTCATATCTTTTTGTGCCGTGTGTTCCTGCTACTTTGGCAAGCTGCTGGGAAGTGAAATGGGAGGTTTACTACTACCTTGGCCAGGAATGTTATTTCGACTTTCCAGTTTAACGTATGGAACTGGTACTTCCTGATAGTCTCCCACCCAAGAACTGAGGAGGTCAGATCCTGCTTAGCATTTTTTAATATCAGCTAAGGTTGGCTGATGCTGCCACTTTTGCTGGACAAGTCCAAAAAGCTCCCTCAATCAAGTCATTCATTAATTTATCCCACAATGATGATGATGATGATGATGATGATGATGATGATGATGATGTGATGTTATTCTTTCTAATGGAGACTAACTTGTTAGATGACAACTAAAGGTTGGTGAAAATCTGGTTTAGTTTGTGGTGTGATCAGAATGTTTTGAAATTTGCATATTTCTTTGTTGACTGGACAGGAAGATCTGGGGAGAAAGCAAAACAGACCAATTCCATCCATTCTGGTTTTGAGCTATTTCATTGTTAAAAGATCTCCACCCCCCCATCTCTCTCTTCCCACTGGAAAAAAAAAGAAACCAAACCAACTCTGAACTCCTAAACATCTTCCCATCATGTCTTGCATTCCCCATTCCAAAGAGCCAAACAGCAAGAGGCCATGGAACCTGCTTAGAAAAACACATTTTTCCAGGCCTGAACATCTGGGGAGCTGCCGTTCACAAAACATTCTGGGGTTTGTGTGATGTTTGCCCTTGGCCCAGCTGCTCAACCACCTACGGGAGGTAGTTATAAAGGCAGCAGCTTGAAACATGTTAACAGGAGGAGGAGGGGAATCCAAATAGCTGTCGTGCTTGACTCCCAGGCCAATAAGTTTGTAACTAGATTGGTATGCAACAGAGACAGATAGAGCTGTCTGCGCTCAAGGCAGGCCCACAAACACACGCACAGATTGCCTTTTACCAGACTCCTTGCAACCCTTCCAAAATCATGGACAGCCTTCAAGAGCTGTCTCATCTGGCTGAATCCAATCTCTCTCTTTCCCTTGGTTTTGTTTCTAGTCACTCCAAACTAAACTAGTCTGAAAAAGATTGAAGCAGTGTGTTGTGGGAAAGTCTTCTGTCTGCTGTGTGAACTATGCCATCATATTAGCCATCATATGTTTCATCTGTTTGGGCATAGCCTATTAGGGACTGGAGGCTAAAACATACAAAGAACCGTTGCTGGAATTGGGCATGTATGTCTAGTTTAATGAAAAGAAGGACTAGGGGGTGACATGATAGCAATGTTCCAATATCTAAGGGGCTGCCACAGAAAGAGGGGGGTCAACCTATTCTGTCAAGGACCTGAAGGCAGGGCAAGAAGTAATGAATGGAAACTAATCAAGGAGAGAAGCAACCTAGAACTAAGAAGAAATTTCTTGACAGAACAATTAATCAGTGGAACAACCTGTCTTCAGAACTTGTGAAGGTGCTCCAACACTGGAGTTTTTAAAGAAGAGATTGGACAACCATTTGTCTGAAATGATATAAGGCTTCCTGCCTAAGCAGGGGGGTTGGACTAGAAAACCTCCAAGGTCCCTTCCAACTCTGTTATTCTGTTCTGCTCTCAGGAAGGCATAGAATCAAAAGAATAAGTTTCTATATTATTCAGTTCTCACAAACAATCTGCAATGTAGCCTGAACATTTTACTTATGGTATGAGGGTAATTAATATTTTTGGGATTCCAAGCTAGGCACTGATACTTTCCCTCCTCTGTCCTGAGCTACTACAACCCATCAGGAAGGTGACTCAAAGGCTTGTATTATGAAAGTGGAAAGTGCTGCTTGTAATCTACTTACTATGAAGAAAGAATCTCCAGAAGGAAAGTTCATTAAAATTGTGAAGGGAGAATGAGCCAAAATATAGGCCCCACGTAGGCCTCTTTTGTGAAATATGCAGCTCTATACTAGGAATCCTTGGCTGAAACTAGCAAAATGTGTGGATTAATTCAGCTTGGCTTGGAGTTCAACAGGTGGCTACTGAGATTCAGGGGGAATAACATGTTTATTGTTCATGCTTTGAATAAGTACTTTAGTCACTGAGCAGTGGTAGATGTTCAAAACCAGAAGAATCTTGTAATCATGCCCTCACAAGGTTTTCTTCTGACGTCTATACTCACCCAGTGAGAATCTCCATGATGGGTAATGATGTTACCAAATATAGTGAAAAACAAGGGGGTTCCCTTGGCTTCTAAGAAAGTATTAAAAGCCAGGTAATCACTGCCAAGTCCACATCTCCATAATCAAGTAGGACATGAAGGAAAGAAAGACCATTGGGCGATGATCCCCAGAAAATCTGACTCAGTTAGATGAAAGTTTAGCTTTTGTATTTACTTCATAATGGACAGCCAGATGCTTGCTTGAAGCAAGCAATTTCTGCAACAGATGAAAGCACACAGAGGAAACCATCATAATTTCCCCTCAGCCCCCCAGTGACACTGTGTTGGATACATCTGAAGAATTAAAAGTTTTCCTGGCCCTCTGAGGAACACTCCTGAATTGTGCCAACTGTGGGCCATGTCAGGACATGGAGGCAGTGGCAGTTGGCTGAAGAAGCTGAGCAACAATGCTGGCCTTGCACTTGTACATACAAATAAACCAGCTTACACAAAGGACTGTGCTCATCCTTTGCCCTTCCCCTGAGCCTCTGCCAAGAAGTAAGAAAATCCCTACAATGTCTAATGGGGGTCAGGAAGGTCCTCTGATGACACCTTATGCTGGTTAATTGAAAACATCTGCTGTTACACAGCACACTGGCACTCCCTGTTACAATCTGTAAAAAGTGCAACACAGACTGGGTTCATCTTAATTGGGGAAAAAATGGGCTACCTTGGACACCCCCATATTTGTTGAAATTGTGCTGTTTTGGGTGGGGTATGTTCTTTTTTTCCTCTCTCTTCTGTTCTCTCATTTATCAGTCTGCTTTCTGCAATCCAGGATGATTAACATTCTGGCAGGGATCAAGAAACATGGATTGCATATAAGTTTGCTTGCTTTCTATCTTTCTAGATTTCCCTTGTCTGGCCCTGGACCAAAAAAAATTGGGAAGCTATCTTATATTGCCTCAGTATTAAAAGTACTGATGCTTGGGACTGCTGGTGGTTGTAAGATAAGCATGTGATCTACCACTAAATTATTGGATGTTCTGGGATATTTTTTATTTATATCCCACCATTATTATTTTTATAAATAACTCAAAATGGTGAACATACTTAATACTCTTTCCTTATTTTTCCCACAACAACAACTCGGTGAAGGTTCCCTATTTCTAGCCTGGTGCTTTAACCACTAGACCAAACTAGCTCTCTAACATTAGAAGGCCAAGGTCTGCTGGGATATTAACTACCGTATATACTCGAGTATAAGCTGAGTTTTTCAGCCCATTTTTGAGCTGAAAAATGCCCCCCTAGGCTTATACTCGGGTCAATATTTTTCCCCAGTTCTTTGTGGACTTACAATATCCGAGCACCGTTTAAAGAGACGCCGAAGGAAGACGGTGCCCAACTGCGCGCCTTTCCCCCTTGGCAGGGTGGTCTTTTGCAAAGTCTTTTGCTCGGACATTGTAAGTCCACAGCAGCGCGGGCGGCAGCAGCAGCGGCGGCGTCTCCTGCTCCGAATCCCAGGCTGGAGTCAAGCCCTTTTCAAAAGCGCCGGCTCGGGAGCGAAAGCAAAAGGCGGGGGAGTGGGGCTTCGTTCACGCGCGGATCCCCTACGCTCGTATTTATTTACCGTATTATGCCCCGGCTGGCGGCGGCGGCGGCAGCAGCAGAAACAGCAGCAGCAGCGCCTCCTTCCTCGGTTAGCTCCGATTCCCTCCCCCCGTGTCGCCTCTGAGCTGCAGGACTCCGCCGCTTGCTTTATAAACCCTTGGCCGCTGCTCCATCTTTTCTTTTCCCACCAACCGCCCCCCCTCCCTCGACCGCTTTGCAGAAATGCCTGGATAGTGAGAAGCTGGAACCGGGCGAGCGGGCGAGAGAGGCGGGCAGAAAAAAGGGGGGGGGGAAATCCACACACGCTCGCGCAGGGAAAGGGGAAAACGGGTGGGCCGGCCGGCTCCCCTCTCCTCTTTGTGTGTGTGTGTTTGTCTCTCTCTCTCTCTCTCTCAATTCTCCCCCACCCCAAAAGCAGGGAGGGGGCAACCTTGCAAAAGGGAGGGGGCTTCTCCCGGTTGCGCGGAAGGCTGGAGGTGCACCTTTCTCGGCCAGCCCGGGTAAATTCGGCCGTATTCTTCAATACGGGCCGGCCCCAGCAGTTCCGGCTGGTTGCCGGCAGTTGGCTGTTCCTCCCTGGCCGCCTCGGCCCCCCCGGTGAGTGCCCAGTAGGGCGCAGCATCGCCAGGCCTCCCCCCTTCGCGCGAGGCGTCTGGCGTTCCCCCTCGCGCTTGGCTGCGGCGGCCCGGGGTATTCCGTCCCGGCCTCGACACGCAGTGCCGCAGGGAACGGAAGGGGGGAGGGCTGTACCTGGAGCATCACAGGCCGGGAACGAGCTGGGCGGCAGCGGTGGCGGCGGGAACACGCCGGGAACAAGCTGGGTGGCAGCGGCCGTGGCGGCAATGAGCTGGGTGGCGGCGGCAGGAATGAGCCGGGCGGCGGCGGCAGCAGCAGGAACACGCCGGGAACGAGCTGGGCGGTGGCGGCCACGGCAGCAATGAGCTGGGCGGCGGCGGCGGGAACAAGCCCAGCGTGTTCCTGCCACCGCCGCCGCCGCCCGGCTCGTTCCCGCCGCCACCGCCGCCCAGCTCATTGCCACCGCGGCCGCCGCCGCCCAGCTCGTTCCCGGCGTGTTCCTGCCGCTGCCGCCGCCATCCAGCTCGTTCCCGCCGCCGCCGCCCAGCTCATTGCCGCCGGCGCGGCCGCCGCCACCC
>NW_015387735.1:125162-131465 GCF_001527695.2 Protobothrops mucrosquamatus | reverse complement strand
TATCCAAGAATACCCTTCCAGCTGACGTGGGGCGTGTTATCAACTATTGCTCCTTTGTGCAAAGTGCTACAATCGCGCGGTTACCAAAGGGGTGGGGTTGCAAAGAGGCCGATTAGCCCAGGCGGAAAAATGTGTGTGCTGAAAAATGCCCCCTCGGCTTATACGCGAGTCACCATTTTTCCCCAGTTCTTTGTGGCAAAATAGGTCCCTCGGCTTATAGTCGGGTCGACTTATACTCGAGTATATACCCTAATTCAAATACAACCTTCAATTTCTCCTACCTGAATACATTGGAGCAGTGGTGGGATTCAGCCAGTTCGCACCAGTTTGGCAGAACCGGTAGCTAATTTTTTGTTGTCCAGGCCCAGAACGGACTTCCAGAAGCGGCATCCACACAGAGAGCTGGTTGTTCACATATTTGAATCCCACCATTGCATTGGAGTACAAATCCTATTAACACCAGCCAGCCATAGTTGGTAACAACATCAGCTGACTATGGCTAAGCTTCTAATATCAAGCAAGATCAACCCTGGCTAATACAGTACTTGGCCATGAGGCCACCAGGAAATAGCATTAGGGTGCATGTGAAATTCAGAAGTTGAATAAAAGCTTCCTGGAAGAAAGCAAAGTAAGAAACCTCTGCTGTATTGCTCCCAATAAAATGATGTACTGTAGATGTGTGTTCACTGAGAGTTGAGGTTGACTCATGACCATATTTACATTTTTTAAATCTAACCAGTGCTGGGGATTCAGAGTCCAAAATATTTGGAGGGCAACATATTGGATGTGGACATCATAAAATATGCCAGCACATTCCCCAGAAGTTGAACATTTTGGAAGGAGATTAGTGAAGGAGGGGAGATGTTCCTGAGGGCAGCTTGTTTAGTATTGCTCCATAAAATGGTTTTAATAAATTAATGAGCTTGCAAATCACTGATAGGGGTAGGGGGAATCATAAATAATAAAGTTAACAGCATAGATTCCCGAAAACATTTCTGTAGATTTTCTTTACTAGCAAATAGATTGGTCAGTTGATCCATGCGCAGGGACATATTCTTTCCTTCCAGCTCAAGTGCTTTTTTATTTGTTTCTTAGTTTTAAACTTTGGACCAGCTGTGAGATATTTTTGATGAAAAAGCCAGAAACCTGGACTGGTTCACAATTTTTTTAAAAAAGTAAAGCCAAGAGTAAAAACAAAACAAAACAGAAACCCAGCAGAAACAGCAGTGACATATTAGCATTCTTGCTCAATCACAATCCACACATGTGAACAAAAGCCTTTGATATAATCACCATTTCAGATGAGATGGCTGTTCTTCTCAAATGACCCTATATAATCCTGTACAAGAGAAGCATCAGCCAAAAACTAGGTGATACCCCCAACACACACAAAACAGACCCACATACTGAATTTCATCTCATAAGCAAGAAAGTATGCGATTTCTCAGAGCAATGCATGGGGAAAACAGGATAGGTAGAGAATATTAAAATAAGAAAAGCACCAAGAGCTTTGAGAGTATGAAGCAGCTGTGGGGGCTACAGGCACTTTTGCAAGGAGCCCTCTAGTTCCATCATCATCATCATCATCATCATCATCATCATCATCATCATCATCATCATCATCATCATCATCATCAGTTGGAAGGGACCTTGGAGGTCATCTAGTCCGACCCCCTACTCAGGTAGGAAACCCTATACCATTTCAGACAAATGGCTGTCCAGTCTCTTCTTAAAAACTTCCAGTGTTGGAGCATTCACCGCTTCTGGAGGCAGGTTGTTCCACTGGTTAATTGTTCTCACTGTCAGGAAGTTTCTCCTTAGTTCTAGGTTGCTTCTCTCCTTGATTAGTTTCCATCCATTGCTTCTTATCCTGCCTTCAGGCGCTTTGGAGAATAGCTTGACTCCCTCTTCTTTGGGGCAGCCCCTGAGATATTGGAACACTGCTATCATAGTCCCCTTGAGCTGCCACTGCAGTCCCCAAGCACCCTGGCCTCTTTTTTTTTGTAGTTCCAGAAATCCAGCAATATTATGCCACTGAAATTCAAAAGCAAATTCCAACATAATGTTGTGTGATTTCCTAACATTTTTGTTGTTGGAAATCACAGGAAACAGATGTATTAAGCCTCCAAAATAGAAATTAACTCCACCCCCTCAAATCCAAAGGTGGAAAAAAGAAAATTGAACCAAAAATATTGTTAAAAATGCAACCCCCCCAGTCAGCGAAATGTTGCTCAACTCTCTTCTTTTTGTCTACACCTCTTAAAGATAATCCATACAAGGGTGCTTATTAAGCTTATGATGATCTAAATAGATTTTAAATGGCGAGTAATTTTGATGGAGCTGGATGCCAATAGCTTTGAGCAGGAAAATGTTGTTGGAAGGCGTTGAATGTGGTACAGTCCTCCATGCTTGAAGAGGCAGTTTATATTGTCACTGGAGGAGATTCTTAGTTCACACCAATTCCCATCTTTTTGGATTCCGTCATGTTGGATTAATTAGGTTAAGCAACCCACATACAGAACTAGAACTAAATGGTGAGCGTGATCTGGCAATTGAAGGCCTCCCCAATACATGCATATCCACAATTTTGAACCAGTGATTGTAGTTGCAGAAACTCCACGGCAGAACTGATAACATGCTGGCTTTACAGTTTTAAAGGTGACAGAGGTTTGCCATTATGGTCAATATAATATAATATAAATATAAAAGCATAAGAGGAAACTATGTTGAGGCATGGATCCAAGTGGGTGGAACAAGTCATCTGATGATTGCCTGGCAATCAATTTCTGATTGGTTGACAATTCCCTATGCTTTCTCTATCAGCCATAAAAAGCAAGTGCTGAGCACTATCAGCTTCATGGAATCACAGATGGGTAAATATGTCTCATGCTTGTAGCATTCAGATATCAGAATGTTTTGAATCAATCTAAGTGTCCTTTGAACTGAATTTAGAGGGACTGAGAGCCAAAAAATCTGGTTATTTGATTGTGTTCTCCTACCAGAAATGGCCTTATTGTATTATACCGCTCTATTGGTAGAGAAAGATGCATTTGGTTTGGCTTTTGCTATGTTCCAGATGGCCAGAGGGTAGCATGGCAATTATTAGTTCAGCAGATACCAAGTGATATAGAATGACAACAAGGTTCTCCCTTAATAGCAGTTAAGTCTGTTCTGGTTGTATCTTCTGATGTTGATCAGATGTAAACCAACTGAATTAAGTCTGGATTGCTCATCTCAACTTCCTGCCAGTTCTGACCCATTTTTCCAATTAGGCATATATATTAGAAACCATTGTATGAAGACATTTGGCCAAAGAAATATCATGCTAAAAAAAATATCACCTGGCGGTATTTTTTCTTCAAGAGAAAAAAAACAGGATTGAACAAATCAAGAACATCTGGGTCAGAGAAACAGCTGGGCCACTGGACACAGTGCCATGAATCAAACTTTCAGACCCCAAACACCTTCCCTTCCCTGATTTGTATCATAACATGGTTACTGTTTTGTTATTCATGATTTCAAAAGTTATCTTTCATGCTGGGAACCAAGTGTGGAAATAAAGCAGTCTATAGGGATATAAGTGAAATGGAGAAGCCTCTTATCTCCCAGTTACAACAGCCAAAGATATTTGGAGCGGGGGGGGCGCTTGGGGGGCAGTTTGGCAGGTAAGCAATGGGTAAAGGAAGGGTTCCAGAGTAAACCTTAGAATAGGAGTCCATATCATAGAAAAATGATCTGTCAAATGCAAAATGAGGGATAAAATGGGGAAATAGCTTTTCTTCTTCCTTGTTCACTTGGTGTGCTATATGCGTGTGCGCACATGCACACGCGCACACACACACACACACACACACACACACACACACAGAGGGGGGGGAGGGAGGGAGGGAGGGAGGGAGAGAGAAGGAGACATACCCAGTGCCTGGTGTAGAACATCCTGGAGCCAAATGCAAGATTCTTTCCTGTCTATCACATAAACAAACGGTCCAGCTGTTTTCTTCTAAGATTCCAGTTTTTCAAAACTTAGGCTTTCTTGTATAAACTCCAATGTAATGGTATTTAAAGTGTCATACACAATAAGCGTCTAATCCCAGTCAATAAACTGCAGGTGGGATGCATGGACTTCAACTGCTCCTTCGAGCAGCTGCATTTTCTTTTGCAATTCAAGGCAATTAACTTGGAATGGGCCACCCCAGGGTACCGTCTCAGACCAGCAATGTGGGGCAAAGAGAAGGGGGTCTAGCTGAAAACTCATCACAGGGTAAAAATGAACTTTGCAGGCTGGCTTTATGGTTTCACCAAAATAAATATGGTGAAACAGAAGCCATTTGGAAGTTGGCAAGAAGTTTACATTATGAGCCACCAAGTATCTGGTGCAAATTCTCCTGTTGGCTGCAAGTCCTCCAAATGCTTTCAGGCCTTCTGCAATGTCCCAAAGGTGTTTTTTCAAAGGGTAACCGGACTTTCTTTGTTTTTCCTTGAAGACGTTTTGTTTCTAATCCATGAAGCTTCTTCATTTCTTCAGTACAAATCCTTCCATTCTCCACCATTCAGTCAGAACTGAAGAAGCTTCTTGGATGAGAAGTGAAACGTCTTCAAGGAAAAACAGAGAAAGTCCAGTTGTCTTTTGAAAAAGCACCTTTGGAGCAACCATGACCTGGATGACTGAGAATCTCCATAGACATTTAGCCTTCTGCAATGACTACTCCATACATGCCCATCCAGATCTGTTGGGCTGCAGTCTGAGCAGAAGTGCTGGAGTCTCATGACATCTGAAGATCACCAGGACAATTGAATGTAACTGAATTCTGATAACATTCTTCTGGAAACTGTCCCTCCAGGAGCAGGCGGGTGAGGGAGGATCTGAAGCAGACCAATAATGGGGGAAAGGATGCTTGAGTCTTCCCTGCTGATTCTTTTTCCCCTTCAGGCATTCCCTTCCTTGCTTTGAGATTCCACAAGCAGGTTTCTCTTTGAAGCTCAGAATCTGAGAATTTGTAGTGTCACCCCTAGCAGGAGGATACTCGTTTGAAGCTTAGATCAGATGGCTGTGTCACGGTGGGAGGGACATCTGTGAGGCACTTGGAAAAGTTACATCAGAAAATATTTCCCAGGAGAGTCCTAGCAAGGTGTGCTGCTGAGCCTGGGATGAGATGAGAAACAGGTGGCTCCTGTATTAGCAGCCGGCCCCTTCCTCTCAACCACCATTTTGTACAACTTCTTTTAGGCAGCTTCTGCTTGTGCCATGTGGAGCCCTGAGTTGTGAGCTCAGCAGCCCCAGTTTACATCTCATTCATTTTATTGACTTTCTGTTCCACTTTCCCATTCATAGACATAGCTCCTCACTGAGGAATGGTAGCAGCAATTGGGGCATAATGTGAAAACTTAGGTCATCCAATGAAGGAAAACTTGGCGCTCATAAAAAAAAAGAAATCCTTTACACGATGCATAGGTAAAATGTGGCTGTGGTGAATCACCAAGTAAGCCCCTCCTTGCTGCATTCACTCACAGCCATGTGTTTTAGTGCAATCAACACACAAGCCAATGGAGGCATGGCTTAGCCTTAGGATCTTGAATACAGAGGATTCTCCAAACCCTTACTTTCTACTAGAATTATCTTTTTAAAATGAAAAGCTGAGAACTGGAGCTGAGATTGGAAATGGGGTGATCCAATTTCCTTGACTTGACCCCCCCAGGCATCTGGGTAGAGCAATCCAGGAGAAATGAAACAGGGAAATCTGTTTTAGGAAATCGCTATCTCTGAAAGGATGGGTAAAAATGTCTAGCTAGTTTTACAGTGTTTCTCAACCTTGACAATTTTAAGGCATGTGGACTTCAACTCCCAGAATTCCACAGCCAGCAATGCTGGCTGTGGAATTCTGGGAGTTGAAGTCCACATGCCTTAAAATTGTCAAGGTTGAGAAACACTGAGCTAGAAATATTGCCTTTTTTCACTGTGGAATCTTTTTTCCTTGTATGAGCTCAGTAACTGTGTTCTATGCAACACAGAGCCTCTTTTTAGCAGTTGTCTCTACATTGGGAACAGGGTAGTATCATCTGTAGTATGCCAAGAGGCTTTATATTTTTCTACAGATCTTTTTTAAAGTTGTAAACTGTGCTTTGAACAACTCTTTGTTTTTATTTCCTTTTCCACCAAAACATTTGGATAGGATATTTACATTCTCTTGTTTTCCTTTCTTTTTTCTTTTTTAAAAAAACCTTGTCTCTTGCAAAATTGATCTTTCTTTTAAAGGGGGATAGAGAAGTGTGATTCCCCCAATTGCTGATAGCCCAAAACCGATT
>NW_015387735.1:118041-123472 GCF_001527695.2 Protobothrops mucrosquamatus | reverse complement strand
CTGCCAGTACCAGCCAGGAGGGACACGGATCTAATAAACATGTGGTTGCATTCAGCCTCCCCAAGACCCTGTCCACATCTTCAGGAGCAACAGAGTCAAACTCCTCCCATACAACCGTCTCAAGACCTGCTCCCGTCTCCTCCCCCTGGGCCAACCAGTCAGAGTCCAAGCCTTCTCGGATCCGAGCGACTTTGTCATATATATTATTTCATCCTCTTTTGTTCCATATTTTATCTTTTGATTTGTCAGAAAATCAATATTGCTTATGGATGCCCCCCCTCTCTCTCTCCTCCCCCCATCTTTTTTACTTAATCCCATTTGCGGCATGTAAAATATATTGTGGTAGTCAATGCTTGCTGCAAAATCTCCATATCTTTTTGGGAAGCCTTGTAGGATAAACCCCTAATATGGATCTAATTTATGAGATGGCTGATATATATGGAATATATATATATAAAGCTATTTAAACAGTCAGGAAAAGCAATCTGTTCCTACATAGCTTTTAAGGATAGAATCTGTTGAATTGCCCTTCATGTTTGAAGGAATAAGTCAAAAGAAAAAACTATGACATTTCAGATTAAAGTAGCTAGTTACTCAACTGGATTGCACTAGATTGCAGTACTTTTGAGAAAATGATGTTTACCATCTAGACTTCCATTTTGCAACTGTGTGGACTAGATACTTGGTCCGCTTCTTAGAAACAGAAGCTCAGTGCAGACTGCTATACATTTCCTACTAAGAATATCCTCACAGATATCTCATCTGTATTCACAGCCTCTACAAATCAGTCCCTCATCACATAGAGGTCTCTGGAATGCCCACCAGACATGTGGGCTGCTGGTTACTATATTGATTCATCACTCTGAAAGCAATTCATAACCCCCAGCTGCCTATTTCCCCTATTTATTGGAAATGATTTGCAATTTGAGAGGAGAGCCGGTGTTGTTTTTCACATGGAATCAGTTTAATTAATCATGCTGTTTGAACAGCTGGGTTGGCCATGTATTTATATTAGAGTTCAGCACCCTGAGAAAACTTGTCAAGCCCAAATCAAAATAATACAACTGGACAATTAATCACACCTCTCCCCTCCCCATTCCTGCCAGTTTAAAAAATTCATTCACACCTCCAAGTCTTGTAAATTAACACTCCCCAGACCGGAGGCTGCCATAACTTACCTCACATAAGATAAAGTGTCCTAAAAATATTAGACTTTTGACCCAAAGAATGTAACTGCCTGGCTGATTCTATTTGCCAGTAAGGAGGATTTTCAAAATAAGTGCTGCTCAGTATAGGCCAGGAAACCATTTTACCATCCATGCTTAAAATTAGAAAAACTTTTGCCCCATTACATTTGTAGGAGGCTACAAAATAGGTTTATCAATTTTCCCCAAATTTGAGGTCCTAGTGGGCGATGTGATAAATAATATGACCTGTATTGTTGAAAATTAGGCTAACACAAGATGGCATTAAGGATGTGGAGAGTAGACTAGGTTGAGAAAGACCTTTTTGGAGCACACACTTTGCTTACTGTATAAAAGTTTATATCCCACCCTGCATTTCTGAAGAACAATTCTGCCATAGGATCACAATAGTTGCAATTGAAATTAGCACTGCAGCTCACAAAATTCAAAGGTACCAGTGCTGACAGCCCAATTATCTGGTGGGCACCAGGTTGGCGAACTCTGATTCAGTGCTTCCTGTCATTCTAAGGAGCAAGGACTTTCAGAGATTCTCCAGCCTCATCAGGTTGGAATATTTGATGCTGTTTAATTGGTTACTGAGTTAGACCCATTTAAAGAGGCCCAGGGAATATTTTCTGGCCTGGGCGATTCCTTTTTTAACTCTTCTTAGTGTACGATGAACAGTTGTGAGAACTAGGTATGTCTAGTCTAAAGAGAAGGACTAGGGGTGACATGATAGCAGGCTTCCAATACTTGAGGGGCTGTTACAGAGAAGAGGGGGTCGACCTATTCTCCATGCACCTGAGGTCAGGGCAAGAATTAAGGGGTGGAAGATTATTAAAGACAGATGCAACGTAGAATTAAGGAGAAATTTCCTGACAGAACAATTAATCAGTAGAATGGCTTGCCTCCAGAAATTGTGGGTACTCTTTCACTGGAGATTTTCAAGAAATTGGATAACCATTTCTCTGGAATAGTATAGGGTCTCCTGCTCAAGCAGGGAATGGGACTAGAACACCTCTGAGGTCCTTCCAACTCTTTTATTCTATATTCTTCATTATTTTGACTATTGAGGACCACTGAAGGCACATCACAGGTGGGGGCAAGGCCATACATTTTCGGCTCTCTAAGGATAGTGTTAAGACTTTAAAGGTGTGGATTGAAGTGTTTTACCTCAATAATTTGTCACATCCAACATTATTTTTGTTGAAAGAAAAAAAAGTTCAATCTCCCATCAAAACCTGGTCTTTTTGTTACAAATTATTCAACTTTGCCATGATTTGGAGCTTTTTCTGTGGGCTGAAAAATGGGACTGATTGCCCATCTTTGCTTTAGGAGAAGCAGCTGTTCAGTTCTACAGTTTCTAGAGAGACTCCAGATAAGATCCACTGGTATTTCCATACTCTCATGGGCTAGGAATGAAAAAAAATATTAGTATTGTTCGCATTTGAATTATTTAGGTTCTCAGTTTTTAATTGGTAAGCAAAGAGAAAGTCTATCACTGTATCAAACTTACACTTTTCAAAATTTTACAATGCAATTTGCCAACTAAAAATAATGGGCATGTGAAAAAGACTGCAGAAAAAGGCACAGAATCATGGCATGTACAAGAATGCATTGTATTAGGAAAAGTACAATGATCAGAACATGAACTAAAATTATGCAAATTGGGAAAAACTAAAACAACAATTGGTATGTTTGGAGAAATGAAAAAAAAAGGCCAATCAACTTATATTCAAATTTTTGGCTTTGATGGAAAAATCAGAAACTATAAGAAATCACAAATGACATGGTAAGGGAGAGAATCTTATTTGCAACCTTGAGCTGCCGTGGAAAATGCCATCAATTAATACAAAACAATTGTTTTGCTAAAACATCCTAAAGAATCTTGTTCTGTTTTCATTCTCATTTACTATCTGACAACTTCTAATAACTCGGGGAATGATTTAAAATAGCTATCAATGCAACAGTCAATATGGCTGCTAATAAAAAAAAACTTATCTAAAATGCTCTTATTTTAGACTGCTGCATGGTTTTTGCCATATCCAGAAGAAAATCTCTGTATATGATCTAAAACAATTTAAGAAGAAAGAGTAGAAATAACTTAACATGACTTAAAATGAGCACTTTGGGATCAAGTTTAAATCCTATTTATTTAAGAAGTGGACACGAAAGACCTTTTGAAATTCTCCCCAAATCTACAGGCAGAGAAATTGGATAGATTATCCCAAATGTCTTCAGGATGCTCCAATATTTTGTCATGGGTAGGACTTCCTCTGCGCAGAGATACTAGCAGCACAGTGAAAAAAGCCCCATGGAGGAGTTTTGTCTCTTTAGAGATGAAGTATCGAAGACAGGGAAGCTGGAGAGATAATTGTGCAATAAAAGGGAGGACATCTTCATACATCCCTTGGCCACCCTGTAACAAATTATGCAGAAGACTGTATTCCAGCCATGAGAATTTCACCAACATCCTCTTGTTCTTTATAAACTTTACATCAATTGCATTTCATCATACTGGTTGAAATACAAAGAAAACTTTCTCTGCCCAACATTAATTCTACCATCCCATTTCCTGCATTAATCAGCTGATACATTTGGATAGTTAACAAGCAGGTAAAAGGTAAAGGACTCCTTTGAATTCCAGTTTAGAGTCACATGCATTTAGTTTCCTTGGCAACAACTTATAAGTAGTTTGGCAAGCTTTCTTCCAGCTTGTTTTTTTTTCAATTTCTCAGTCTAGTCTACATCCCTGAGATTTGTCTGCATCCTGTCCAAGAAGGTCTGATTCTGTGTAGCCTTTTGAGATCAACTAAGGTCAGCCAGAAGTAGGACATCAAGGCAATAGCTCTCTTGCACTATTGCGTTGGATTGTTCCTGAACAGTTTAAAATATTTGAGAAAGCTGTCACATAGGAATTCATCTCTGGTTTTCTTAAAGTTAAAGAAGACAGTGGCCATCACTCAATGCAGTGGCAGAAAAATCTCAGTCAATCCTGAACAGCCCTGCAGAGAACAAAAAGAAGTGACCTGTTTATTAAAAAAGGTCTAATCCCAGCCTTTCCTTCTAGAGAAGCTTGTTCCATTTCAAATTCTTGGACCAGAGTAGCTATCTGTGAGAACTTCTAGGAGTGTAAGAGGTTCCATGAAGGACAATGTCTAAAATGAATAGCTGGCAAAATATTCCAAAGCCAAAATGTTCTAACCCTGAAACATCCTTTAACGATTTTAGAAGTGTTCCAATCTCAAAATGAATGGTTCCAACCACCAATTTTAATTCCATTTCAAGCTCAAAACATTCCAGTAAAGTTGGAATGGCATCAGAACATTTTCAGTGAGGTCAGAACTCTCTGATTAGAATAGAGCTGGAAGGGACCTTGGAGGTCTTCTAGTCCAGCCCCCTGCTTAAGCAGAAGAATCTATACCATTTCAGACACGTGACTGTTTAGTCTCTTCTTAAAAACCTCCAGTGATGGAGCGCCCACGATTTCTGGAGGCAAGCTGTTCCACTGGTTAATTGTCCTCACTGTTAGGAAGTTTCTCCTTAATTCCAGATTGCTTTTCTGTGATCAGTTTCCAACCATTGTTTCTTGTCCTGCCCTCTGGTGCTTTGGAGAATAATTTGACCCCCTCTTCTTTGTGGCAGCCCCTCAAATACTGGAATACTGCTATCATGTCACCCCTGTTTCTTCTTTACTTTAGACTAGCCAAACCCAAGTCCTGCAGCCATTCTTTATATGTTTTAGTATCCAGGCTTTTGATCATTTTAGTTTCTCTTCTCTGAACTTTTTCCAAAGTCTCAACATCTTTTTTGTAGTATGGTGACCAAAATTGATTGCAATATTTCAGGTGTGGTCTTACTAGGGTTTTATAAAGCGGTACTAATACTTCGCATGATCTTGATTCTATGCCTCTGTTTATATAACCCAGGATTGTATTAGCTTTTTTGGCTGCTGCTGCACACCGCTGGCTGATATTCAAGTGATCATCTACTAGTTTAGAATGGGATGTTTCTGGGGTTGGACTATTTTGATCTTAAAACATTTGCATGTCGGACTTCCGGTGGCAGGCGCCTTCGCTGGACGCAGCTGTTTGCTGCTCCCGCCTGTTTCTGCGTAAAAGCCGTTTTGACAGCCTGCATCAGCTGTCAAACGGCTTGATACCTTTCCCCTGGGCATAGGGGGAAAGGTGAGCTGCCCGAGGTAGGAGTTGAGTTCCCGAGTCGTCCCTTGTGGACGATGTAGGTGA